>NC_071668.1:11642045-11944318 GCF_028554725.1 Zeugodacus cucurbitae | reverse complement strand
AATTTGAAAATACTCAAACTCAATCACACAATTACCACCACACACATTTTCCTAATTACAACTAAATTGACTCTAACCAATATTTAAATATTTATGCTACAAATACACACACACACACACAATTTGAATTTGATTGCATTCATTCATTCATTCATTCATAATTTACGAGCTTCAATAACATACATATTTCTGATATTTCTAATATTTCTAAATTTTCGTATCTAATTTATTTTGTTTTATGCTTTAAATTGTTTTTTGTTTTTGTTGTTTTTATAAATTTAAATTTAACTACGAGATACATACAAACTATTGAGATAAAGCTTTCAAACTCCTTAGGGGCATTAGGGGTATACGTACTAGGCGCTAAGTGGGAGGCGGGGGTCAAGTGGTGTGACGGGTTGTGGTGGTGTTGGTTTTGTTAAATTTTTGTTTTAGTTGTTGTTGTTGGTGGTGATGTTAGTAATGGTGTAGGTAAAAATTGTAGTTGTAAAAGTTTTGCTTCTGTTCCTCCGCTTCATTAGTTGATTGACTATCAAAATGCTTATGCATCATTAATAATACTCGAAAATTACATTGCTCCTATATATTTTATATATATGTATATAAGTATATAAGTGTATTTAAATACATAACTATTTATACATATTTTTTAATTTAATTTTTTAGTATTTTCTATTTTTATAGAATTTATGAATTTTTCATGCGTTTGTGACAAATTTTAGTTTTTTTCTCCTTATTTATATTTAGAAGTATATATGTATTTATGTATTTCATTATATAAAATTACAGTAGCAACTTTTTTTTTGAGAAATGGGAAAATTATAGTTTCTAAAAGACTAGAAGTATAAATACATTTGTGCATTAGATCTTCTTTGAACATAGACACATGTGTGCCTATAGTCTGTACTATAAGTATGTAGACCACGAACACTCGGTGTATACTGTTTGTTGTCATTCTTCGCTTTGAATTTTAGAAATATTGTTTTTTGCAATTTTTTCTTGTTTTATCTGCTAACTTCAAGGCCTTTGTCGACAATGCACCGGCGTGTTTAAATACAGTGGTATCAAAAAGTAATTGAGCAGGGTTGCCATATGTATTCAAAATAAAAAAGTACATTTCATACTAGACATTATGACTGTCGACTTTAGACTGTTGAGACTGAATTTAATGCCTTAATCCTTACAATTCAAGATCCGTTCTCATAACTGAGTTTTAACTGGAACCAGGAGTGTATCACAAACAGTCGAGGGTTACTAACCAAAAAAAATGTCGGCCCAACTTTTTGTTGTAGTAAGAAACTTGACTTTCGCTGGTTTTGGAAATCAGTAACTTGCAAACTCGAAGCAAATTTGTTCCCTTATACAGGCGGTATTCTTCTGAAGTCTTTAAACGTCTTCCAAGTCTCCAAAAGTTAGGGTAAATCTTATAATCTTCTTACATTTCAGACACAAAAGTTTTAGCGACAAACTAACAAACCTTTGGAAAAAAGCTATCTGCATCTAAGTGGCATCTCTAAATCCTTCTAGGGTTCTTAAACCTATTTTAAACTTTCAACCACCTATTTTTACGAGATACGTATTCCTTTCCTATCCAAGGCCACCCAAAAGGTATTTTTACTCCAAGAAATCTATTCTTAAGGGACTCCGAATCAGTCTAAAGTGAATTAATTGGTAGAAGAGTAGTCAGTTCCTGCTAGAAATGTATTGAATTTTGACTAAAACGTGCGAACTGGTAGAGTGGGGAATTCTGTAGGTCCATACGTATTATTATTATCCACGATTATCAATATAAAACTAGATTTTAGAATCCCACAAGAGTCTGCTTCATCTATTTCGACAGTCTCGACTTGGTCGTAGGTTATTTAAGGTCTTAAAATAAACAAACGTCGTCTACTACCGTAATTTATTGGATACCAACAGACCCCTTTACTCAATTTTTTACCACAACCCTCAGCACTTAAGCCAATTTGAACAAAATTTCACAACTTTCCAACGCTCGTGCATCATCTTAGTAGCCTTGAACTTTTTGTCGTCTAGTATCAGTTATTGCACTAACTGTCTTGTGTCTATCTAACGGTTAGTAATTATTCACCTACACCGATGTCGTTATCTGTTCAACATATTGTAATGGTTTGGAGAGCGATTGCGTGCGTCGATGGCGGTAGCGCGGTGTTGTGGCGGCACCATGTATAGCGGCAACCGCCGCTGCGGTAGCTGTGGCCGCCGCAGCGCCAACACCTCTTTGATGATGCCGGCACGTGAAGTCATAGTCGTGATCATGACGCGGCAAATAGATAACTTCACGCGATAAGGCAGTGGAAGAACCCAAGCGCGATGTCGTCGTCGCGGCTGGCGTTGCTGTTGTCTTGCAACGGCACAGCTGATTGCCGATAGTGGAGAGACCTTCAGGAACACTGCGGCTGCGTGAGTTTTGCAGATAGTTTGTGGAGCCCTGATTGCAGGTGCACAGCAACGGTTGATGCATGTGTGATCTGTGGATGGAAGACGTCAGAGGAAATATAATTAATTTTATGTTCAAAGCGTTAAGTTAAATCTAAAGTGTAATGAAATTAATAACATTAAGCAAGAAGACATTCCCCTCACCTCGGTGACGTCTGCGCCCACTGATAGCTATCATGACAATTGCAATACCATTGCCCATTGCAGCAGTATGGATTTTGTATGAAGGACAAACTCTTCTGAAGTCGTTTGCCCATACTGCGTCCCATACTGGCATAACCTTGCTCCATATCATAGTGTGGACTATGCGGACGACTCATATCTGCTGCCATATGACCACGCCCTCGTGTCGCCGCACCATGTACCGCACAGTTTTGCAATTTATGCACGCTCGGCATACGCCAGCGATCACAGTAGGCATTATTGCGACAGAGATTCTCGAAATCCACTTGGTTCAAGCTCACACAGCTGCGACTCATTAGCAAATCGGGCGCGGGATAATCACAGCCATTATAGACATTAAAGTCCACCACGGGCTCATGGAACCCATGCAGTTTGCAGTATTGTGGAAATGGACGCAACGTCGGTATGGCGCCATTACCATGCTTTTTATTATTGCCGTGACTGCTGATCTCCTGCTCGACGGTTGAGTAAGTCATGAAAAATATTATGATGCCGCCGATAGCGGCAGCTGCCGAGCAAATGAAATAACCCGCACGTCCATAATTGAGTGAGTAATCGTTGAGGAAACTGGTCAGCGGTATGCTAATGAGCACCGGTAAGGACTCAGCGCCTTTGATGAGACCTGTAAATAAAAGTGGGGAGTTATAAGGGTTTCTCAAGCCACAGTCAACATTTTCTATACTCACCCCATGCCTTTGAGAACTGCTTCACCTTAACTCGATCCAGTGTTAGTATCTTAAAAGCATAACGGAAGCCGCCAAAACCAATGCCATACATCCAGCCGAGTATACAAAACCAACGAAAACTTACGACGAAAGACAGGCTCAATATCGAAATCGCTATCAACGCAATAAATACCTGGAAGCGAAGATAAATTATTTTTATAAAAAAATGTTTGGTATTTATCGTCTTGTTTTTACTTACCTGAGACACAATTTGTGAGGTTATTAAAAAGCTACCTATTCTAAAAGTCTTACGCAATATTGTACCGGCTATAAATACACCGATTGTGGTAGAGACGCCTAAAAAAGTCTGCAACAGTACTAAGTCTTCTATATCGGGGCCCTCCTTGGCGACGGTCAAGGTCTAAAAGAAAGGAACAAATGATAATATTGTGGTTCGCTTATTCGGATAATAATTGAAGGATTATTAAACTTACCATTGAGATCATGGGCGTGTAAATTCCCAACGCCGCCACCGCAGCTGATACGAGTAGTATTTTCACATTAGTTGATTTGAATGGTGATATGTCGATAAATAAATAACGGACTGTTTTCTGTTCGGTTGTGACCACGGCTCTCGATTTGTTCTCATGCATCTGTGAAGAAGTGGTTTTCATTAAAAAAAAAAAACGAAATAATTTTAAAATTTTTAAACTTCACCTTTTTCCTCTGATTTTTCAAATGTTGTATAGCGCGCCGTTGTGGATGATATAATGAGGCGGGTCTATATAATAAACCCATAAAGAAACTAACCGCAACAAGACCAGCAACAATTTGAAGACCCACACGCCAGCCAGCATTGCTGAAAGGAGAAGATATTTCATTGGTTTTTATGATTTCTTTAAAGGCTTCAGAGCAGAAAGCACTCACCCAACACCCTCACGCAGTATCACAGAGAAAATCGATATGCCCACGCCTTCGCCTGACATGGCGACCATTTCGACAAATTGTCTACGTCGTTTAAAGTAATTTCCTAACATAATTGTGGACGATTCACGAACCATGGCCACAGCTATACCAAAAACAATACCTAGAAAGAGTAAGGAAATCTAATTTTGATAAAAATATTTACATATAACAGGCCGGGATCAGACTGAACTCCAAATTAATATTTTTTGACTGATCCAATATGTCTTTAGATTCATTTTAATAAATTCTAAAGATTCTTAGAGCATTCCTTTTGAAGAATTGTCCCTCTTTCTTTATAAATACTTACCATAACTAAAAAATATTTGCCCCAACTCCGTTGCGAAGGAGGTAAATAGTATGCCTAACGGTAGTACGAGACCACCAACCACTGCCATCAGTCGCGTCGATTTCTTTCGACAAAATGTGATCACAAACGGTGATAGTAACATAGAAATTGACCAGTTTAAAGCACCAACCCATTCTGCAATCAAAGAAAGTAGTTTAGAATGTATTTTTGAAAATTTATCGGAGGAATGTCATATAGAACCCAAGCCTTACCAATGCCATTGGAGTCTCGCAGATGTTCGATGGCATAGAATAGTAATAAACCGCTTGACAGTTGTAAACCTGTCGTAAGTATATGAACCAAAAAGGCTATGCCACATATGATCCAACCCCAACCGCCATCCGGATAGAAATACTGTAAAAAGAAAAAGGAATTTTATATTTTTTGAGATTAACAGTTGTAGTATTTGCCCTAATAGAAATAGATTAGTAGTCAGTAGTCCTTTAGGGTTCAGGGTTCTAAAAGGCTTTCGCAGAGAGGCGACATAAAAATACTGCCCTTCTCACAGATCTGTATTAGAGATTTTCAAACAAATTCTAACAGCTTTGTAACTGATAACTCAATGGTTAAAAGGATTTTACGGATATGATAAACGACCAGGATATAACGATAAAAAGGTCTTGGAACTTTTAATCAACTTAATCCTTTAATGGTATTATCAGTAGAGAGTTATAAAGACTGACTGGGTGGAAGATGTGGTGACTACAGAACCAGAAAATAAAACTGTATCGAAGAAAGGCGAGCTCATAGTAAACTGTTTACATTCCATTATGATCCAGCTTTGTTTAATAAGTCAATCTTCGAGCCTAAAGGACGAGGGTATTATTGACCTCTAGAAATAGATCGGCGACATGGTAGACTAGCAATGATTAAACTATGAGCTAGTTACAGAGAGTGAATCCAGTTATATACAACAGTTTGGAATTTTATTGAAAGAAAAACCCCTTGACTTAACTCGAACATAGGGCGTTTAAAGATAATGTAGAAGCGTAGCAGAAATCACATGTCGCCAGAGTCCAAATAGCATTCTACAAAAAATTATTGCAAATCCGTTAATCCCCCAACATACCTGTCTAATCCCAGCCGTGTCCACACCAGTACGCCGCAAGGCCGGTATATTCCGATGGAGCATGTGAAATTCACGGTCATGAAAACCCGGAAATGCCGAATCCTCCTCATCGGTCAAATGTGTGTTGTGTTCATAGCCTGCAGGAGTAAAGTGAAAGAAAACAAAGCAAAAGCGCACACATGAAATTGATTAACCCCCAACTGTAATCCATCATTGTTGAGCTAACTCACCGAAATAACAGCCGTTGGGCACCAAAGGTTTATGGCTGTCATGTAACAGCGCGGCGCGTGGATATTGCTGTTGCTGCGGCTGCTGGTGTGGGTGCGTTTGTGGCGCTTGCTGCTGGCAGGTGTGGCCAATGCCACTGCCAGCATACATGCAAGTGGGCGCCGCCGCCGCCGCTGCTGCCTGGTTGGCATTGTAGAGATTGTGACAGCAAGGTGTCGCAGCCGCATACTGACTCGGATGCCAAGTGTGACTGCCACTCACAGCCGCACCAACGCCAGCTGCCCCACCAGCAACAGCCGGCAAATGACGCGCACAGTACGCGCGTTGTGGTGTGTCCAATGGCGCGGCGACGGTGGCTGCTGCTGACGATGGCAATGTCGCATAGCTGCCATAGAGATCCATATTTTGTAGCGCGGTGATGGAACGCGAATGTGAGAGCGCGCATGGCTGGCGTTTCAGCGTACCGCCGCCACTGGCACCGACGCCGCCACCAACATGTGTCGGCTGCATGCCGCCATGATCGAGTGGATAATGGACACTTGATTGCTGGCGCAGACAACGATTCGAACCGTAGAGTTGTTGGCGCGTGACGGTCTTCTTTGTGGTGGCTGTGGTGGCCATGTTGCTGCTGCTATTGCTGTCACTTGGCGTGGGCGGGTCCTCGCGCGTTGCTGCGTTACTCACTGGTGGCGCGGGCAAAGGACGCTGTTGTTGCTGCTGATAATCGTAGTTATTGCCGGTGCCGCGCGTCACTGGTATTGCTTGTGTTTGAGTTTTCGCTTGCTGTTGCTGTTGAATTTGTGGCTCAGCGCTTTGTTGCAGACTCAGTGTCGAACCCAAATTGGAGAGGCGCGGGCAGGATACCCACCAAGTGATTGGTTGATTGTTGTATCTACAGCGTCGACACAAGTAACGCGTCGCCGTGACAGCCGGTGTCGCGATGGACGATGTAAATTCCTGTTGCAATTGTTGCGCTCTGCTTATTTTCGGGGTGTGTGCGGTCGGCTTGTAGGACACAAATGCTAAAGAAGTTGATTTCGCGGCTGAAGCGTTTTTTGCTGACGTTCCTACTGCGGCTGCGGCGTTTACGGCACTCGTCTCCTTTGCGGCTTTACTGCTCTTCGTCGAGCGCGCCGCGGTGAATGTAAGCGCGCAAGTGACTGTGGACCTATCGGGATGTGTGCAGGCTTGATTATTCCTTCGTCACACGGCACAACGCTGACAAAGTACTGGACTACGCGACGGGCGGGTACGTACTAAACTCGAATATTGACGTGTTTGCTGATGTGTCGACTGATAATGTGGGCTCGCTTGTCGCTGTGCTACTTGTTCGCTTGGCTTGATGTGTGGACAAAACTGTTGTTGTTGTTGTTGTTGTATTAAATCGCAATGCTGCGTTAGCTGTGGACAACTGCCGTACAATGCGGACGATGAATTCGACAATCGGCGATAACAATCACCATGGGCCATTATATCGCTCGGACGGCGGTCGGTGATGTTGGTGCTGCACGAGGCGCGGTCGCTGCAATTGCAATCACATGAACAGTTGATTTTCATTTTATACGCGCGGCGCTTCAACACCGTACCAACACACGCAAATGTCACGCGCGAAAATATCGAAAACAAAAAAACACCAACAACACCAGCGCGTTGCAGCTAACGCCTATGCAACAATCGGCAACAACAAATACCGCAAGTAAACCCGAAAATAATAATCACTTTTTGTATACGACAGGGATTGCGCACTATGTGGTGTCGCCGTCGCGCTATTGCGCTTCACTTTTTATTGTTGTCGTGGGAGTTGTTTATTGCACAAAAAAGCAACGGCATACGTTGTTGTTGCGTACCGCAGTCCACCAACTCGCTCAGCTCATGTGAGCCAGCACTTTTGGTTGTTTTTGTTTTTGTTGTTGCTGTTGATTATTTTTATTTTTAATACGTTTATTTATCTTATTGTTGTTGTTGTTCTGGTTGGCAGTGTTAGTTGTAGCAGCAGCCGTTATCGTTGTGGCAGCGCGCGTCGAAGCGAACGTAGTAGCGGTGGGAGCAGCAACAGCAACAGCCGTGGCGCGCGTAATGGCAGTGGCAATGACACTGTTGCACATCATTTGGGAGCGATCAGCAGCAGCAACAGCATTTTGTGGCAGGCGGCAGTGAAATGGCTGCAAACAAACAAAAAAACGGATGAAACGAATGAGATTACAACAACAACAGCAAATATCATATTGAAGTGCAAATTTAATTTAACAATGCCATAAACAGCGCGCTAAAATACTTTAAATGACGCGATAAAATATACATTTTAATATTTTCAGTCGAAAAGAGCGTATATATACAAATGTGTATATACATATATATGACTGTGGGTGCGCGCATAATTTTCCAATGAAACATTTTCAGTCGCATTTGCATAAGCATAAAATGTTAATACCGCCTGTGGTCGAGTGGTGGCGGTGCTGAAAATATGCCTGAAAGTTTTCAAGAAATTTATGCGCGAAAATTTTCACGCTTAAATTTTGCTGCAAATTTAGAGTTAATTAAATGAAGCGGCCTACCCTTGCTTTTGAGTTTAAATTCAAACGCGTAAAGCGCAGCGCAGAGACGGGACAAAATATAATATATGAGTATGCCTCAAATCGCGCATTAAAAATGCAAAGCATAGCTAATTAAATTTCTCAGCGGATTCGCAGGTACTCAGAGTGGTGCTTTGTTAAAACCGTTGGAAAATAAGATGAGGCACTTTCTTTATACAGCGATAGCAGACACGCTGAGAACAGTTATAAAATAAATACTTTACTAAAAAAATAAAAAAAAAAATATATATATATGAGAACCATAAACGTGCCGATATTTTTCCCGACAACTAACATCTGATATCCATCTGACATTCGTTTTAAAGCTGTGAAGTGTTGTCCATCTGACATTCTTCTGATATCCATTTGACAGCTGTCATTTGACATTCGTCTGTTGTCCGCTTGACAACTGTCATCTGACATTCATCTGTTGTCCGCTTGACAACTGTCATCAGACATCAATTGGACAGCTGCCATCCGACATTCATCTGACACCCATATGAAAGCCGTCATCTGATATCAGTCTGACATCCGTTTTACAACTGCCAAGTGACGTCAATCTCACAACCGTTTGAAATATGTCCTTTGACATATATCTGATATCCATTTGACATCTGTCAAATCATCATCAATCTGTTGTGCTTGACAACTGCTACCCGACATTCATCTGACATCTGTTTGATAGCCATTTGACAGCTGTCATCTGATGTTAATCTGATATCCATTTGAGTGCTTTCATGTGACGTCCAAATAAAGTCTGTTTGACAGCTTGTATCTGATTGTCATCTGACTTCCATTTGACAGTTATAATTTGACACACATCTGTCACCCGCATGAAAGCTGTCATCTGATATCAATTTTACAGCTACCATCCAACATCCATCTGACAACCGTTTGATATCCATTTGACAGCTGTCATCTGATATTCATCAGTCATCCGTTTGAGAGCTTTCTTGTGTCGTCCATCTGACATCCTTTTGATAGCTATGATATATGATCCATCTGACATCTGTTTGACATCTGCGATCTGACATCCATTCGAAAACAAAATTTTCCCCGACTTATTCTATCCGCATCTAGTACTATAAATCTTCTCCTTCTACCAAGTGCTATCTTCTACAGGATTATATTTCGAAAGATTATAAAGCGAAAAGCCTACTCGCAGATAATTTCTTTTGAAAACTCATACCGACAGAAAGGTTTTGATTCCTTCAGAAGACTGTAGATGGAGATTTAAGAAATATTAACTATAAGAAGACACACTAGCAGACAATATTCTGGTTCTACCTTTGATAAAAGGAAACTTTTCAGATCTTCTTAGTTCGTTATTCGTTTGTGCACTATTTTCGAATGAACCTTTCAGGTTTTCCTTTCCATTTGCTCTCAAATATAAGACAAGAGGACATAATTAAAGAATAAAGGCTCCAGACCTGCATAACGCACCCTTTTGTTTTCCCCTCTCCTTTTACACTTGAGATATATATGTATATACACATTTCAAAAACTATATATAACTAAAATCAAATAACATAAATTTCCACATGAGTGGCGGCCATTGAACACATCGAAACAACTCAAATTTGCCATTCGAAAGACATACACATTTCATATTGGAAAGCGATGAAATGTCGAACTTTCTCAAACAAAACACGCCCACCAACAACACCATTTCAGCTGCTCATTCACGCATTGAATTCATTCATTTATTATTTTACACACACATGCTCACTGAGGGCACAACCTCTAACTACTTTCAAATTCACAATCCGCACGCGCATCATTAGCCAAACCGAAAGAAGTGAACGTAAATATTATTGCATGTCTATCAAAGTTAATTGCCGGCCTTCCGCTTCACAACGTGGACCACTTGCCGCCCAAATGCTTTCTACACGCCTTGCTTCGTCACATCTCGTATCTCCCCCCTGCCGAAGCGCCGCAACCGCATAATTTGCTCATCAACATCAGCATTCAATCAATCTTTGTTGAATTTGTGTCAAGCCAAGCAATCGCACATACACACACACACACACACACACACTCTCTCTAATACATATACAGAGGCAGGCACACAAAATACCGTTAGTTGCTTGCATCTACTGTGTATTTATAAACATAAACAATATTCAGACGCGCTCACTCGATCGCTACGCCTGTCCTGTCCGCTCAGCCGGCAATCACTGCCAAATCGAGCAAATGAACTTCGACCAACGAAGACGCTGCCGGCCGCAGTCACTCAACTCGCATGCCACACCCCCGCTCAGCATTGCCGCCACCGCCATCATCATCTTTACCAATCACCCATCAATCGCTACATTGAGGAGCTGTGAGTAGCCTCAATACACCCACTTACCCACAGACATTCAAAAACACACAGTCACACGCGCGTAGTGTGCAGCGCCGCATATTTATCGAGCAATTTGCTTGGTCTCATAAACATGCCAACTTTTCGCATACCGTATAGGCATCTGCTTATATAATCCTTGAGCTATTTTTGGTGCTGAAATGCAATTTCGCCATCAAGCGGACTGCTTCGGAGCGTTTCTCGTTGCAGGCGCATCAGCATATTTGTGCGCCAGCTAGTGTCGTTGCCGCCACCGCCAACATCTCCGCTGCTGTCCGCATGAAGATATTGTTGCATATTGCTTATTATAATATTACAGTGTGGGGTACAATAATGGAAACAGCTGTAATGAGAGGGGGAAATATAATATTTTCGAACTGTGAATTTGCGTTCGAATTATCAAGAAATCTAAACGCGAGAGCTTTTTTAAGAGCAATGCCTGGTAAGCTTTAAGCTACTAAGCAAATCAGAATGTCAAAAAGATTCCAATCATTTACCTCAGAGGTATCTTTTACATTATTTATAACTTCAATTGATTATAGAATAATTAAAGTCGATACTGTAGATCTCGATCTCTCGAATCTCAAAAGCTTCCGAGCATTCTAGGCTCAGAGTTTTTGGAAGCTTTTTAGAAAAATATCAATCTTTTGACACTTAACATAAATAAGTACAATAAAGAAATATCCAATGAGGGACTAATCAATGTCCCTCGTTATTTTGGTTTCTCCTCTCTCATTATCTCCCACTCACTCTTTCTCAGTTTCTCTCTCACATATGGTTCATTATAGTGGTAAGCCGAATCGATGTCCGTCCATACCGTCAGAAATCTGCTTTTTTCATTTTTGGATACAAAATAATATTTAGTTGAATATTTGTAAAATTTATATGTGTACACTAGAGACGTAGAATTGAATGATTAAAGAAACTTTACTCTTGAAAATATGTTTGATGGGGTTACCACCTATTTAAAAGTGTTTATTGAATTTAATTGATGAAAAAATGTGATATTACAATGAGAACAATGAGAAGACACTATTCAAGTTTGCAAGTTAAATAAAAATTAGCGAGGGTTGCCACCTGTTTGAAATTTATTAATGTTTTTTATCGAATATAATTGCAACATTGAAGCATTAAAATATTAATATAAAAATGTCTAATAATTATCTATAAAATTTTGAGAGGGTTGCCACCTTTTTTAAATTTTAATTTTAATAATTCTTTTATCGAGTGTATTTTCAATATAAGTTTGAAACTAAACGGGTTTAATAAACTATTTTTTCTTTTTAATTTTTAGACAAAGGTTGCCACCTGTTAAAAATATTTATGGAGAAATATAGGTATTTGAAATCAATTTGATAAATCCAATAATATTTTTAATATTTCTAAGCACATTCTCCGAACCATTTTAAAAGAAACCAAATCGCTCCTATTTATTTAGCCAACACTGTAACTATACGCACACACACACCTACATACATAAGTATACACTCACGAAATGATAGAATGTAAGCACCTTGCTTATTGTCCTCCCATAAGTGCAAATAACCAACACATACACAGGAGTGTAAGTAACGGTAAAACAAAGGTGTTGCGATAGCCTTACTGCCTGCACTGTCGGAAATTTTCAGCCAAAGCCAAGCAAGCAAGCGTGCCAATAAGTACATACAGCAACCTTATCAACACGCGCGTAGAAACTCCTACACATACACACACATACAGATATTTACTCGTATGTCTTCTCAACTCTATAAAGCCCAAAAAGTCTAAGTTCGCACATACGATTATTTATGCTCCTTTCACTGTACGTTGGTATGTATCAGTGTATGAGTGTTGGTTGCATGTGTAACCACCAATTTGTTGCAGAGCCCCCGACGCACTTGGCAAGTGTTTTACCGGTTTCCGGTGAATCAGTTGTATGCAAATGTTGGTGGCATTAGTAGGGATTTGATAATTGAATCAAGTGTTAGTTGGTTGAACAAAGGTAATTGTTAAGTTTCGGAAGACAACAAAAAGTGTGCGGAAACCGAATTAAGTTTGAAGTTACTCCTATGTTGTCTATGACAACAATGACGGCCTGGTGTCGGCACACTCTGTGTGTGCGCCTTGAATTGAACGAGTTTGTGAGGTGCGAAACGCCAAGCAAAATTTATTGGCATCATTTCGTGGGTGGAGTGCAAATTTTTGGGGTTTTTGGTAGCTGACATGAATGACAGGAAAGATTACAAAATCAAAACTCAAACAAAAAGTGGCGAAACTGAGCGCTGAGAAACTCTTTCAGGTAAATTTGATTTGATTTTCTAATCTTTGCGTACGCACAATGCTGTAGGGACTTTGGAAGTTTATAGGGCAACGCGCATTGTTGACTTTTGTGGCACTGCGTGAATGTGATTATCGAGTAATTTTTGAATTGGGGTTATTTGTTGGTGGTGGGGATTAATAGAATACTCTTCGATAAGTTCAAATTCAATTATTTTAGTTCAATTGATATTTGGATTTTGATTTATATTTATACTTACATATTTGCACGTATACTTATACTTAAACTTAAACTTAAACTTAGACTTAAACTTAAACTTAAACTTAAACTTAAACTTAAACTTAAACTTAAAAATAAACTTAAACTTAAACTTAAACTTAAACTTAAACTTAAACTTAAACTTAAACTTAAACTTAAACTTAAATTAAACTTAAACTTAAACTTAAACTTAAACTTAAACTTAAACTTAAACTTAAACTTAAACTTAAACTTAAACTTAAACTTAAACTTAAACTTAAACTTAAACTTAAACTTAAACTTAAACTTAAACTTAAACTTAAACTTAAACTTAAACTTAAACTTAAACTTAAACTTAAACTTAAACTTAAACTAAAACTTAAAAATAAACTTAAACTTAAACTTAAACTTAAACTTAAACTTAAACTTAAACTTAAACTTAAACTTAAACTTAAACTTAAATTTAATCTTAAACTTAAACTTAAACTTAAATTAAACTTAAACTTAAACTTAAACTTAAACTTAAACTTAAACAAAAAAATAAACATAAACATATATCATCAGTGGACTGCTGGAACCGAACTTTTTTCTAAAAATAAAACGCATAGAGCTGAAATTTTAAGAGTTTTAATCTCTAACTCATAAAGGGGACTTTTTATTTATAGAAATATCTACCATATGATTCTAAAGAAATGAATCCAAATAGAATCTCATTTTACTTAATGGTTTGAAATAAAAAATCGGAAGGTTCCGTCATAGCTGGGCGTTCAGTGTTTTATTAAAATAAATTTAATTTTAGTAAAAACTGTTTAAGGAATTCAATTATTTTCTTCTTCTTTTAACCACATGTCTTTATAAGTAAAGAGCTTCAGTTGTGTCTTCCTTTATGCTTAGAGTCCAAAGATAAGCTATGTAGATACATATAAAATCTACATAAAAACCAATGCATCAGATTTAACTTCCAGACGTCTTCAAGAAGCTGTTGCTGCTTTCTTTTCATAAAACCAGTCTCATAGTATATCGCTTCTGAGGTCTTCATATCTTTCGATGGTGTAAGAAGCACTCCGTACGCCTTCGTTCAGCCTTAACCTCACTTTGTAACATTTTTTTGACTCGGAAGTTTTGTTTTAAGATATACACTAGAGCTAACGAACTATTTTACGGAATCGGAAGCGTACGAAAAGGATATATTCGGCACTTACGAGGTTTGTTAGATTGAATTATGATGAAAACTAAACATTTCGAGAAACTTTTAATTACTTAAGGGTCTTAAATGAAGATTTTTGGTTGCAATTTGTACACCAAGCTAACTGAGTTAACTTTTAAACCCTTCACCTGACCCACACCAGATTAGCAACCACCAGCACATATGTATATTATTCGTACTACCGTAAAAAACTCTACAAAACGCTCATTTCCCACTTGGCATTTCATGCTGAACTTTGCCTCGACACTTCCCAACAGGCCTAGGCCATGCCACTGAGGCGTTCAGCGTTTTCATAACGGTATGCGCACTCATCTGCATTTCCATATGCTAGCCGTTGCCAATGTTATTACTCGACGTCGTTGTCGTCATATTGTTTGCATTTACTATTGCAACGTATTTGCTGCTGCTGTTTCTCCATTTGTTGTTATTGTTGTGTGCTTTTAATACTTTCCCTCACCGCCAAGTGCCTCAAGGATGTAATGCTCAGCGAATTGCATATTTTTTGCCATATTCCACATTTTACAACTTTTCATATTTTCCACCTATTGTTGTTGTCGTTGTTGCAAAAATACTTTTTTTTCGCAACAAAAAGTTTTTACTGAATATTTTTCCATTTAGTATTTTATTTTTTCTGTTTTTTTTTGTGTAAGCATTTTGTATCTGTTTCTTATTTCAAGCATTTTTTCTTTTGTTTTAATTTGTTTTACATGTAGTTTTGTTGTTGTTGTTTTTACTTTTTAATATTTTATTTTTGTACCGTTGCGCTCGTTTTGTTTTCGTTTTTTTTTTTGTATTTCAATGAAATGCTTTTACTCAGAGACATGTACGATGAGCACGAGCCAGCGCACATACACAGTCAAACACATATACAGTCATTTTCATATGCATAGACACACACACTCACACACACATACATTGATATTGACGTGTTTAAATGCTAAAAAAGTATTGTGCACGTAAAGAAACAAATAAATATTTGTAAGAGTCTTTCGCTGTGCCAGAATTGACAAACCAACACAACAACAACAACAAAATATAGAGCAACAACAACAGCGATGCAACAGCCGAGTGCCAGCGTCCATACAACACATACAGCACATGCATATGCACTGGCCACTCTCTGTGTGCTGGTGCTAGTGTTGTTGGTTTGTGTTGGTGCGGTGACACAATGCCCACAGATTTGTAAAATTTCATCGCCACTTTTATTTGCATTCATTCAGTTTCCGCAATTTCCTCACAATTTTCCGCTCGTGACCTCAATACGACAAATGTGGCAAAGAAATAACAAAAAAAAAAGCTAATGCTTTGCGCTGATAACGGTATGAGGAAAGAGGAGGGTGGTCGATAGCGAAATGGCTTCTGATAGCTGATTGTGGTGCCACAAAACCAACCGCACAGCACCAACCACCAGCTCCACCCCAACCAACAAGTGCTGAGTCCACGCTCAGCGCGCCACAAAGCGGACAAATGATGGCACTACAGCTTTTTATCACTTTAAGGCTTTGTATATGCTCCGTCTTCTTTTTTAACTGCCTAACTGCAACTACCTACAGCCAGCTACTTAGTGGTGCTGCCACAGCACTTTGGTGGCTTTTGTTTGGCCGTTGCAATTGCTTTTGCCCATATTTAGACATCATCAGGCTTCTGCGGTGGTCCCCATCAACCTCTATTTGCAACACTTTTGCAGTTCCTAGTTGCACATCGAGTCATTGCATCTCATATTGACAGCTGCATTGTTGTCATTAGCAACAACATAGTTTTTGTCTGGTTAACGCCAGCAATGCATTGGCACGTTCCAAAATGGCGCTGGCGCTGGCGCTTACAACGTACGGTTGCACTTCGTTTGTTGTTCTGGCCCAGCAGCGGAGCTTAGTGTGCAAAGTGCGCGTCAGCTGGCGCATTTGTCAGTAGAATCTTTGAGAGGAATATAAACAGTGCTAGAGACTTGTATAGAGGGTGTTTCAGTAGGTCTTTTCTTAACCCGAAGTATCTCTTCCTTAAAGGATCCGCTGGGATTATGTTTGATTGGACAAGAGTTGTCGACGAAAGACTTCCCGTTATAGAGATATCTTCTCAACTAAGGGGAAATACTTGGTTTAGTTATAACTACAACTTCCACTAGTTGCAGATCGGACTATATCAAGGATGTCTTGTGACAAAATAAGCTCTATGAACGAGAAGAAAGCAGAGAAAGGAAAGGTCCTCAGTTTTTCTTAACTCAATTTCAATGAGATCGACCGAATTTCTTAAAGGTTCTCTTCGGACATGTAGGAGCTTTTGAGCACGTCGGTCATTAATGCACAAAATTTTTGTTGAGAACCCGAAAAGGCTCAGATTTTTCGCCACAGATAATATAATGTTTCAACCGTATAGACAAAATAATGATGGAACAAAGCCTAGAAATTAAAATTAGAGCACTACCTATGGTCTCTAACTTGAACTCGCGGTCTCGTTAAGGAGAGTCTTGTACAGGCCCATTCACATTTTTTCCCGAACTTTCGCGATCTCAGTTGATCTTGCGGTACTTTTCTGCTCAGCCATACAGCTTGTCGAGGATTCTGACACTAGCGACCTATTAGTACTAAAGACGCGAATCGCTTCCAATTAAGTTCCGAATTGTATCACCCTGTATGCGTAGATAGGCACACCAACACTCACATAAACCCAATTTTCCACTCGTCGCGCCTGAATAGCTCAAGAGTTTTTCAACAAAACTTCAATTGAAATTCCGGAACACTTTTTTTCGCTCAACAGTCTTCCTACTTCCTATCAAACCCTTCCCACCGCGTGGCACCACATCCTTTCGTTGCTGGCTGTTGGTGCTGGTGTGTGAAAGAACTCATAGCTTTTCAAGTGCAACCGCATCTGCAACTATTTCCAAAAGCTTCATAGCTTTCGTGGCAATGCCTGCCGGCAGCTGGCGTACGCTACGCTTAACACGCTTCCTATTCCTCGCTTCCTTTTCGACTTGTGCTATATGCTGGCTTGCTTGCATTCGTCGATTGCGTTGCTTTTGCTGCTTTTATTGTTGTATTCGTTTCACTTCATTTTATTTTTTCTGAGTGTTTTTTTGGGGGGTTCTTTTGCCTTTTGTTTGCCTTTGAAGCCATTGTCACTTTGTGGCTGATTGAGTTGATGCTCTAATAGCCTAACGGACTGAGTCCCAGTGCGCCCAACTGACGATGCAGTCACCCGCAGACGCTCGCAGCACAGTCTCCCAACTCTCATATCCCACCGACCACTGCCTGTTCTCAGCTCGTCGTCGTTGAAGAAAGCAATTGCGGCGCACGATGGCTTAACTTCTTGTCACGCCCGGCAAGCGCTCCTTACTAGCCCACGAGCCGATCTCTTATATACCGTTAGTTGTGTAGGTGTGTGCCTTTACCCATGTGCGTGTGTGTGTACATGTGGCTTCTCATTTTGTCCGCATCGCCAAAGTTGAAAATGCCTTACGGCTTACTGTTGGTTGGCTTTTGTTCGCTTCAATTGTTGTTGATGATAGTGAAGCCATTAGATTGGGAATTAGCCTGAATCTAAAAATTGTTTGTTGTTGTACGAGTTGTTGTTGCTGTTGATGTTATTGTACATGAAATGAGAAGTGTTGAACAAAAGGTGAGCATAACAACATCGACAGCGTCATTAACACCATTGGCAGTTGCGCCAATAACGACAATAACAATTAGAGCAACAACAACAACAACAATAGTGGCCTATGATTGCTGATCCGCAATGGTGAACCAATAGTGGCACTAAGCCAACAACAAATGGAATTACAACAACAGCAGAAGTGAAATTAATAGTCAATAGCCAACAACAACAAGAAAGTAAATTTAACCAATAGCACTAAAGCAACAACAAAAATAAATTGCAACAATAACAGCAATAATCATAAAAACTGCAATAACAACAATAAAATACAACCAATCGAACTTAAGCGACTACAAAGTAAATTACAACAACAACAATAATAATGATAATAAAAAGCACCAGCAACAACAACAACAACTAGTCATTATTAAACGAACGTCAACACCATCGTCTTTATCACCGCCCGTCATCAACACATCACCACTCCACACCATCGGCTCACATCAGTTGCACTTCACCCTTCACCATCTCGTTGCAACCCATCACGCCTTCGTAGCAAAGATTCAACGCAATCCAACACTCTGATTGCAGTCTCCTCTTACATTGTGCCACAAATGCATCTTTGCTTGCAATTGCTATCATTGCTTGTTGTTGCTATTGCTGTTGCTGTTGTTTTTGTTGGCCACATTTTTATTATTACAGCTGCCGCTGTTGCAGCCAACCACTCCACACCAAGACACACCACTTCTTCATAATCAAAACGTCCTGTTGACAAGCAACGTCTGTGTCTCGCCGACGATTACGTCGCATTCCACGCCAAATGATTTGGCAGTTATCGCTCTGGGAGCGGCACAGTGATTATATTTCATCGGCCTTTTAAATAAAAATCGTTGTGCCTGGCAATCAAAGACGGTGATGCGGTGTAAGGCAATTTTCATAGAAAAAGCCTGCGTTTTGTATCATTTCGTGTGACCTTAATGCAATCGATTGTGGCAAGCTGAAAATTATTACAGTTAATAATTCGATGAAAACCAGTTAAACGTGATGAAAAATTGTAATCCGAGGTTGTTGAAGGTCAAACGTCCTTAGACTTGAGTTATATCACGATCTCTATTGTGAAAAAACTGTTCTTCGGCGATAACGTGGAGATAAGGTCTCTCTCAATTAAGGAATACACAACAATTTGTGACCTATTTCTGAATAGAGGGTCTCTTGTAGTTTCTTAGCGAGCACTATAGACTATAGAAATGAAAACTAAAGTTATATGAACGCCCCGCAAAGCCTGTTGTGTGAGAAGTCGCAGGATTACTAAACCACATCAGAAGCTTCACAATTTGCATTGCTTCTCTTTCCATTCATAAATCAAGAGGTGTCGCGGCATTCAACGTGTGTATTCTTAGTAGGATCCAGATTTAAACTCAATATTAATATAATTATAATATTCTTCTTCTTGACTGGCGTAGACACCGCTTACGCGGTTATAGCCGAGTCCAAAACGGCGCGCCATATATCCCTCCTTCTGGCAGTTTGGCGCCAATTGGTTATACCAAGCGAAGCCAGGTCCCTCTCCACCTGGTCCTTCCATCGGAGTGGAGGTCTCCCTCTTCCTCGGCTTCCACCAGCGGGTACTGCATCGAATACTTTCAGAGCTGGAGCACTTTCATCCATTCGAACAACATAACCTAGCCAGCGTAGCCGCTGTCTTTTTATTCGCTGGACTATGTCTATGTCGTCGAATAATGCGGTATTCGCCTTTTTCGCTTAACTAAATTATCTAACAAGGCTACTATTCCCTTCCGCTTAAGAACTTACGAACTTGTTAGTTACTCTTTCGTCCTTTACCATTCTATTTGTACTTACCGTAGTGGGCTTAGTCTCAGTTTTCCTATCAAGGTTATTCTGGTCTTCGTCTTCTTCCGACTTTTCACCAATCTCCAAGCTCCACCGTATAGTGTGCCCCAGGATTTTCACAGATATTTTCAGGAAGTTGTAGAAGAAGTATTTTCAAAAAAAAAAAAAAAATTCTTGCTCAAGGATTCTGAGAGATTGCAGTACAAGTCACCTTTTTGTATCATTTGAGCTGAGGTCAACAAAGTGGCTCTGGATATCTCCCAGGATATTCACAGATATTTTCAGAAAGTTGTAGAAGAAGTATTTCCAAAATTCAAGTGTTGCTCAAGGATTCTGAGAGATTGCAGTAAAAGGCACCGTTTTTCGTTCCATTATGATCTGAAGTCAACAGCTCAGCAAGTAGCTCTAGATATCTGGATATCCGTTAATCCATCTTAGCACCATATCGATACTCTAGATTTTGTCACATTTAGTGAGATTTATGGATTTTATTGATTGGACTCATTCCAATCAACAAACAGATGGATTTGCGGGAATGATTGTGTACGAATATCTGTAGTAATTTCGTTATCACCGCTTGTTAAGGCTGGATCTCAAATACCGATATTCGAACAATACTTCTTGGTCGGTTAATAGTTCAATTAATCAGAGGAATTCGAGTTCCTTATTAACTCAGATCAGAACTCATTTCGTGAGATTTATGGATTTTATTGATTGGAATGAGACAGATGGATTTGCGGGAATGATTGTGTACGAATATCTGTAGTAATTTCGTTATCACCGCTTGTTAAGGCTTGATCTCAACTACCGATATTCGAACTATGCTTCTTGGTCGGTTAATAGGTCAATTAATCGGAGGAATTCGAGTCCCTTCGACATTCGACAGATCGGTCTCAGCAGACATATGAATTGCGATAATTATGATAAATAAAGCTAGAGTTCCCTTAGAGTTTCTGAAATCTTAACACTGTTCTCAAAATGAAAAATTTTGTAAGATTCTTCAGCCGCTTTCAAAGAACTGATGAATATTGAAGAGTAACTTTTTCGTATCAGAAATACATTCAGAGGTTAGATGTGACCTATCACGAATATGAATGATTTTTTAAACTCACAACCAGCGTAATAATAGTCACGTACACCACCAATAAGCTGGCTTTGGCGGTCAAACACAATGAACATTTGTTGCAATTGTTGCAAACAAAAACAGTATACGAAAAATCGACATACATTCAATTTTGATTTTAGAAGAAAATTGCATTCTTCGAGATTAAATCAAATAAACTCATGAAAGTCAGTTGTGTAAAACCAGAGAGAGCACACAACAATGCCGGAATCGCAAGCGCTCAGCAGAAACTCGGCGAAATATTTTGGCAAACGCAGCATGCAGCCAAATGAAAAGCATATTTGTCTACACACCAACACACACACACACTCGCACATATTTGCAAGAGTATACGTGTTTATAATGTAGAAAAAACGTGGCATGTGCTCCACTTGCCACATGCCGCCGCAACGTAGCGGACGAGCGTGGGCGGAGTAGTTGCCACCAAGTGTACCACAAACCATCAATTTTGTTCACCTATCAGAATCAGATATCAGAGATCGTTGTACGCCATCGCCCACATATAAAACACACAAAGTGTTATGTTAACGACAGCAGCAACAACAACAACAGCGAGAATTATCGAAGCGGCAGCAACGGCAGCAACGGCAGCAGCTAGTAATGTCAACAACAGCAGCAACGACGTCAATATCAACATCAGCAACATTACTGGCGAAAACGAAAACGAAAACGAAAACTACAACTATTACTTGGCAACATGTGTACATAGTAGCAACCAGTAACAACAACAAAAACATATATTTTACAACAACAACTAGAAAATAACAACAAATGCAAAAAAACCTGGGAATCGCGTCGCTGCTGTGTGACAACAAATGCGGCCAATGCTCTTTTGAGCACGTTTTAACTGGCAAGAAACAAAAATCGGGTGGCCACACTGCTGGAGCGCGCAGCGTACAGCGAGCAAGCGTGCGGGGGGTGTACGCGCATATTTGTTAACTCGTAAGTGGTTACTGGTGTGTGCTGCTGCTACTACACTACGCCGGTATGGTTGGTGTTAAGCACAGATGTACCTGCAGTGTAATCAGCAGTGAACCAAACCAACCAACAGGCAGCCATGCATTCCGAGTGCTAATTAATAACGACAGGAACAGACACAAACACATTTGTATTTTTAAAGGGGTTTTCAATTTTCAATTGTTGTGGGACGTTGATGATAGGTTGTGATAACGGGAGTTTATGGAGAACGAGACGGTGGCTTTGGAAAAGTTTAATTCTTTTATCGGTTGAAAATATTTTGCTGGTATTTTAAAGTCGAGATCCTCGGACCGCAGATTCCTCGACTTGCACCAGAGCTTTGGCTTTACTGAACTGCAATCTACCACAATTCGATATAAAACAAGGAAGTAGCTCAAAGTTTGAACAATATCTCGTATTCAAGGAACAATCCTTTGATGTGCAGATGGACACTCAATGTTCTGACAATACCTCATATTCAGAGAGTAATCTTTTGTAGGTTCAGATCAGTACTCCGCAGTACCTCTCATCCTGTATATGTGTGAGCTTTGGACCATTTGAATCTTAAATCTATTTAACTATCTCACCTGTTCTCTTTAAAGCAAAGACCACGCAGCGGACTCTCCACAAGTTTCTAGTCTGAATTACCACACGGGACCTCAAATTTATCCCAAATTTTCAAATTCTTCTTTTGGATTCTGAAAATATCTAAGAGCTTTAAAGGTCTGCATTTAAAAAAATCGCTATTTCAAGATTCGGTACTGTCGTATATGATTTTGGTGACACACCACTTTCCAAAATAAGTTTTTATCATCATGAATTGAGTGATTTGGAAGCTTTGAGTCAAATGCCATATCGAACATAACACATATAATTTGAGGTTATGCACGACTATGTATCTATTTACCAGCAGTTCGTCGAATTGGACTTCTCGAAACGCTTGTTAGTGGATTTCCTGATCTCAGCTGTCTAAGCTAATAATTTTTCATCTCGCAAATGAAACGCAGACTCCAAATAGTTCAAGTTAAGTTGTATCTACCGACAGACGAACGAAAGAAAACTAGAAGTGGACGTAACTTTTAACGATTATATATCCCAATTCAAATACGACACTGCAACCTGACGAACAGCAGAATCTGATGAAGATAACGACACGACTGTAGAACGAACGAGTACGATCGGACAGTACTTTGCTAGTCACCAAATAATAAAGTACATACTACAATTCCCTATAAGATTATCTCAGCTCACTCGGAACTGTGTTACCAACTGAAGCAATCAGATGACTTTATTGTGACGAAATTTTACAAAGAACTTATGGTTATAGATCCATTTCAGTCTTATCTAAAAGAAAACCTCAGTCCACTTGGATATGTCGGATCTCAACAGAAACTATTAACGGATACTGCTGCAATCAGAATTAGAGCTCAAATCCAACGATACTTTGGGAGATATGTTTCTCGGAATCAGTCATATCTTTAGAGCTTTTCTTCAAATCATTTTTTATGAGGTTTCACTCCGAACTCATCCAAAAGGGTAAGCTGAGCTCAAATAACCCGGAATATAGCTCCAAAGCAGTCTTAACAATGTAGCGTGTTCGGCCAGCGCGTATCTGTGCGTTCTTTAGAGCCCGTTAAGTACAAAGAAGCAAACGGACTTTTCACAGACCTCCTTTTATTCCATTTTAACAACATGCCGACCCTTATTACGAACCCCTTTATTTAGTTGGGTGCACATACGAATATCTACCATTCCTGGCGTTTGCATAGCTAAGCGAGCAGTCAGCTAAGCCGTCAACCAGCCAACCGAAGTGAGTGCAAAGTCGCGCTGAGTAATGGCAGCCAACAGCTGCCAACGTGCAAACAGCAAGCAAAGTTGCGTGCGTGCACGCAAAAATCATTCTAGCTAAAACGCATTTTTCTTTATTATATTTCCATTTTTATTATTTTTTTTTTTACTTTTATTTATTTCATTCGTTTTTTCCTTTTGGTTTTGTTGTTGTACACTTTGTTTTACTTTTGCAAAATTTACAAGGAGTCGTCGTCGTCGTTGGTTTTATTGCTGCATGGTACTTTGAAGTCGCAACGTCATCAGCGCAAAAACTTTTTAATATTTAATTTTAAATACTTCGTGAAATTAAATTAAATTAGAATTACGCGCATACACGCATAAGCACACTCATGCGCGCCGATACACACTCTCATGAAGCGGCGCGCACACACACATACAACGCGCTCATACAAATACAAACGCACTCTATAAAAAGGGAGCTCTGATAGGCAATGAAAAACTTGTAGGGCCAAATTCATGAAGGAATTCACGCGCAAGCTCACGCTCACACATACGCGGGCACGCAAGTAAGCATACGCACTAACACACACACGCGCGCCTGTACAAATTTGTTCATTCACTCATTTAGTCATTCATTGATATAACTGACTAATGCAGCACACATTTTCCCAGCGCCACTTTACTTAGGCGCGTAAGTGGCGTGAATGAATGCTGCCAATGGCTGCCTGCCAGGAGAGTGCGACGCGGCAGGAGAAGGGTTCCACAAAGCACACACACACACACTGACTGACTGGTCGCGCGGCAGCAGCTGCTGTGCGTTGCTGGTTGTTAGGCTGCGGGCGTTTGTTTTTTGTTGTTACTTTTTTTGTTGCGTTTTATTGCGGTAAGTGCGTGCGCCCCCGGCTGCTGTCTCTGGTATGAGTTGGTCGCCTAGCGGCTTTCTTGGGGCGCAGCACTCACCGCCGCTGGCGTTTAGGAGTTTGTAGACGGCGGCGGTGTTGGTGTTAGCAAGAGCGCCACTGCTCGAAGGCGCGCAGTCAGCGAAGCAGAAGGAATTGCGCACGGCGTAAGGCGCAAGGCGGCGAGCACGCATAGTGCTCTTAAAACAATGGCGCGCTGCGAAAAGTAAGCAAGGAAATGTTGGATTTATGGTGGGAAGTGCGTGCGTGGCATCTAAGCGAAGGCAAGGCAAGGCAGTGAGCGCGCGCTGTGTGATCTTTGGCATGCATTTGAATGGCTTGCTTAAAACGGTAGCGCTGTATTATTGCTTTTCGTTAAGCACATATTGTAGGTGTACACACTGGCGCTCTTATAAATATTATGTTCATTTTTATTGCTGCTTATATTTGCTTTTGTAGGTATATAATTTTTTTTATGCAGATACTCGTATGTGCATTAGGGGTGGCTAGTAAAATTTTGTGTAAAAAAAAATTAATAAAATACAGTTAAAACGTAAATTTTTTTTTAATAGCAAAAACCTTTTTGTTCCGTGGAAGATAAATTTTTAAAGCTCATTAAAGAAGTAGTATTTTTAGATTATTTGAGTCGAGCAGCTCATACCGCGCTGGGTAATTTCGATTTTTTCAACTAAAACTCGTTTCAAGACATCACCTTCCGATAGTATATCTGGCATAAAAGAAATTAAAAATAGATGAAAAAAATTTAAAAACGATTTGAGGCATTTAGAAATCTACAAACGAAGCAGAAGTTACTTCGGGATGCCTAAATATCCTTTTCCAATCCGTTGAGGACCTATGGACTCTTCTTCTCTTCTAAAATCAAAAATGGTATGGACTATATATAAAACTTTAGACATTACTAGACGAAAAGCACATATTTTGAACCGCCTTGTTATGGGTGGAAGCATGCGGTCATGATTAAAAAGTAATCTTTGTGATAATATTCGGACCCAAGTCCTTCCAAAAATAGGTCGAATCTGTAACAAATAATTATCTATTTTTCATATGAAATTCCTTGAATAATATCGTTTATCGGACTATTTTTTTTCACGGGAGAGGGTGTGGAAAATGCCTACCGCATCATCAACGCTGTCGTCGCAGCGATGGTATGTGCCACTTGTAGGCCACTAAAAACCCCACCTCTAGGGAACCGTCGCCCACCCTGGAACCGCTTTCGCATTACTTCAGGGTGGCATTCCATTTTTCTCATATCGGGCTATGGACTTACCTTCCAACAAAGTCAGTACTATAAAATACACCTAAATTATTAACAACTGTCCGTTTTACCCTAATACAAATTTAAATACCACACTTATGCCCAAAACCACAAAAATAAATACAATTTTTTGCTGATGCTAACATCTTGACCTTCTTCAAAATATAATATAATGAATACAATGAGTCCTTATTAAAACATTAATATGAGTCAATAAATCAATAAATTACAGAACGGCGCTCGCAAGGTCAACAAAAGCATGCAATGCCTTTTTGGGCTATTGTGCTGTCAATGAATTGAAGAATGGTTTCATATGGTGAAATATTGGCTTTCTATTCACTTGGGAGTGAGCAGCTCACAAATTTCCGGTTTAGGCCAATTATCCTTTCATTATGGATACATATCAACCCCATCCACGCAAGTGAGATGATGGATGACCCAGGCAACTTTGTGTGGCTGAGGAAGCTTGCTTTTTGCTCTGAATACATAATTTCTGTTTCTTAAAGCGATTCAATTATATTTTTCTAACTTCTCTAGAAAAGGGTTGACACGTTCAATTTTTATCTTCTTCAAAGTTGCTCAGAGAATGGCACCTATTCTGTCACAAAAATGCATTTTCTTCCGGCCTAGTTATAATTTAATAATTAACCTGCTTAGGACCTTCGTTTGACATACACAAATTCAATAGAATATTAAGTCGACTTTATTTCTTTAAGTTATTGAGCTTAAGAATCGCAGTATTGTGGTATATTTGATACTTCTTTTTAATATCTTCTCATCTCAAAGTTTCGAAGTTTTTGAAAAGAAGGACAGTTTAAACTTGAATGGATAAGAAACTCATCAAACCGATCACCTAATGGTTGAAGAATTTCTGAACCCGCAGTAGTTCATAACTTTAAATATCCGCAACAATTAGCTTTAATCTTGTACTGTTGTCAACCAAAGTCTTAACGCAGGAACAGTAAGTCACTCTTATTGATTACGAAATACAGAACTCTTGTGAAGCTCGAAGTATAACCAAAGTTTGGGGCTTCCACATTCCTGCCGTTGAAGAATTAATATGTCGTTAAAGCTTCATAATTCAGTACATCTTTCGGATAAAACTAGCCACAATTCAGTTGATTTCATTTACTTTGTAGACTGTCTGTCACCCATCACTTATTGGACCCATGATAGATTCATTTGTGCTGCTTAATAGATGAACTACTTGTTAAGATGCCTCAGAAATGGCAATTCTACTAAGGAAAACTCAACTAACGGATGCAAATTGCCAACGTTGCATGGAAGAAGCAGAGTTTGAGACATAGATATACTTTCTCCGTCATTGTGTCCAACTTTTGCTAGACTGCGGCGGAAATATCTTGGCAGGACAAACTTCGAGGAACCAACTGAAGTATCCCCACTACAAATTAGTTGCCTGCACAAATTCGTGAAAGGCTCAAAGTTCTTTGTCGTTACTAGAATGTCTTGGGTATCCATTTTTAAGAGTTGCCGGCATCACAAAGGACTGGCTTTAGCTGTCCAAGTGAGATCTCTTGTGGCACAGGGGATCAACCACTCTAACCTAACCTATAATATAACTATTCTAAAAGCCCAGTCGGAAATAAAACCACATTGGTCTTATAAGGCAACAATCCCAAAACTGTAAAGCACCAGATGCAAGACTGTAATTTGGAGAAGTTTTGTATACGTCGAGCATTTTTCGACATGTCTTTCATTTATTCACGGTAGGTGTTGAGTTTCTTTGGAGCTTATTTTAGGCTTGTTCTTATAGCTCAACCTTGAGTGTTTTCTTGAAGGTTTAGGATTTGAATATGAATAAAACTCCATTGAACAAAAGCCCTTATAAAGCAAAAATTTTGCAAAATACGTCCATTGACAACTCCTGTATTTTATACAGCTTAAAACTTAACTTAGCCTTAACTTTTATCTAATAGCCCATATACTTTAATGCCCTGAATAATGGAATGTTAACCAATTAAAATAAAAGCGTTAAACAAACACATTTGATCCAATCTACATACGTGAGAGTATTGCGGCGGAGATTTTGCTTGCGGTCATGCCCATATGCAAATTCATTTCAAACATAGCGGATTTATTTCCGATAAAACGCTGTAAATTTACATAGAGTAGGCAAGTCAAGCGCCGGCAGCCCATTAGTTGTTGTCCATATGTGTTGTTTGTGTAAACATTTTAACGTTTATGCGCGCATATATATTTTGATTTTATTTTAAGAGCTGCTTGTGCACACACACTTCATTTTACGTTTTTATTTTTTATTTTTATTTTTTATTTTTTTAATTTTTTGCTGTTTTTCGCTTGCTACTCACGCCAACCGCAGTCTTGTCGTGTCAGTATCGGCTTATCGATGCTGTCATAAACGAAGAGTCTAGTTGTTAACGCATTAAATGCGAAAATACGCCCGCATCGAAAAACAAAAACAAAAGCAAAAGCAAAAGCATAAGCGCGAACACATATGCTAAATGCTTAAAATAAAGCAAACATGGCTTTTTCTGGCCGTCGCACTTTTACTGACTTTTACTGTGGCGCTCCAGAAAAAAACCCACCCGCAGGACTTTACATACATACGAATGTATGTACTTAAAGCTGTAACCAACCAACCTAGCAACCAAAACAGGCACTCATTCATTCAGCACCTCGTAAAATGGCCTTAGGCGCGTTACGAGTGGGCCAAGAAAGCCAGCGCTAGACAATGTAAGCCATAGAGCTTAGTTGATGGAGGGGTGAGGAGGGTAAAGTATCGAGGGTACAACGTAGCATCGGTAGGGAGTTTAAGCCAGACGAAACCAGCAGCTGGGCATGCACTTAGACAAACAGTTACACACAGCGTCACACATATTCGGTCAGTCAATGAGTCGCTTAGCTAGGCAGTCAGTCAATCTTTCAGTCAGTCAGTCACTGTGTCAGTTTGCCAGTCAAGTCAACTCAACTCAACTCAACTACACACAAGTGGTCCATAGCAGTCCCTCGAGCATATCTAATTTGCGGTCGATGCGCGTTTGTGCTTTGGTTTTTGCCTAAAATAACCCAAAAACGAATAAAAGGAAAGCAAAAACAAAGACAACACACAATGATGCGGCACAAAGATACCACGAAGAGACAAAGCAAAGGCGAGCAATGCGGCATGGTCTGGCTTGACTTGCTGTGGCGTGATGTGACGTAGCGCTGCGTGGCATTTCAGTGGCTGTAATTGTAAGTGCGGTGGAGGTTAAGCGAGTGGGGGGTATTGAGCCACAAACCGAGCAGCACAGCAGAGGCACTGCCAAATGCGTGAACATTGTGTGAGGTTTGCTGATTGTATTTTCAGCCTTGCTGATGGTGTGGGTGTGTCCTAGAAGTGTTTGCGTGCCGTGCCTTGCCGTCCGTCCGCCAGCCCGTATTTAATTGAATCAATGCGTAAACGTAAAGGCATATTTCGCTTTGACTTCTGCGCCGCTGCGCGTCAACCACAAACGCCAACCGACTGTAAGGCGATAGTCAACAGCGCGAAAAAGCCAATACCATAACCTCAACTAACTATGGTCGTCGAGGAAATCACTGTGGCAGCAGGGTAGCCGCAGTCACGCGCTATACTGCCAGCTGCTTAGTTGAGCTTATCGCAGTCGCAGCGACAGTTGCTGTCGCTATTGCTGTTTCTGTCCCAGTCCCAGTCTCCGTTGTCGGCGTCTTCGTCGCTGCGGTTGTCGCAGCTGCTCCTTATAAACTGCCACATGCAGTCACAGTGGCAGGAAAAATCGCAATAAAGCAATGAAGCAAAATAAGTACGCGCATATTTTGACACGCACACCGACGTAAATTCGACGTAATACTCGCCTTTTGGCAGTACTGGCAGCTGTTAGCCGTTAACTACTCTTGGTATTGCTCTTGCTCTTAGCTGTCCATTGAGTTGCCTAGCTGGCTAGTTGACATAAGGACCGTTTAATATGTCAGTGGATTTGAGTGAATCCTTAATGTGATCAAATTGAGGTCTTAGGAGCTCTAGTGATGCTGTATCCATCCATGAACTCTTATTCAATCCATGAGAACGGGTTCGCCGGATTCATAGAAATAGTTGTACAAGAAAAAGCTATCCGACCGATTAGTGGACCGACCGATTAGTGGACTCAGACAATGGAAGGAAGATCAAAGTAAGCCAAAGAGCTGTAAGTACACAAAATAAACAATCTGGCTAAAGCATAAATTCAGTTCGAAATAATTAAACTGGAGAAGTCAAAGCAGTAGTCTCATCTGAAAGGACCTACAATAAAGAAGACTTAGCTTGGAGCTGACTACCAAGTAATACTTGTGCGACTGTAGATCCATGTATGTTGGTGAGCTTCTATGAATGAATATACACCAATATATACGTCCGCAAGGGAGATTTACGGAACCGACTTCCATCTTCTGCACAGAACGAATTTATGAAGAAACGATTGTTGCTTAATCCAGACAATATACAAACTTTTTAAACTAGTATGGATTCCTGGATACAGTAGTTATTGAGGGAAAATAAATGATTATTTATCTGGCTAAGAAGGCGGCGGCAACGATAGAACTGTAGAGCCGTCAGGATATGCCCTCTCGATCCTTATAATCTGAAAAGCCGAGGTTCCTCGGAATCCTCAGAGACCAATCCTACAGAGTACTGCAGACTGCTATTACACACTCATAATCGGAATCTGGTCGACGGAAAACTGACGGATTCTTCGACATCGTGACCAAACAATAAAGCTAAGATAAAGGTATCGCGACCTCAAAGATCTCGCCACTTTCATTAGCACAGAACTGAACTAATCCAGCTCCCCTCGTCTGCATATAAATATGAACTGCCAGACCACAGTGCACAGTATGCTGTTTTCAATGTGCTCGTATGTATATAGATATGTATGCGTGTACTCGTGCGCGCAACAAAGCGAGTGCCACTCGAGTACGTATACGCCAGGGTGACCGCACGACCGAGTGACCGAGCAACACGGATGTGTCGATGGCAATCAATTTGAATGCGCCAAATTGTTGAGAAAGTAGCACCGCAGTTGATTAACTTCCACCATTCCACCACAAACACACACACACACATACTTACATGCGAACCACCGAAGCATCAGCAAAACAGCAACAGCAGTTGGTGTCGTTAACGGTCAGCTAAGGCGCATAAACGAGCACGAGCACGAGCACGACCATATAATCATAAATATAAAGGAATAAATAAATTTAACACTTACGCACACAGAGAGCGCAATAAATGCGAAAATGAGTGTACGTGTGTATCTAAGGGTTCGCCATAAACTGTTCAAAGATTATAACTGAATTTTGGCCTGGTATTTATGAGTGTTTCGTTTTGTTTTTGTTTTTTTTTTTTATTTTTTTCGCTGAGACCGCAATGGTGTTGGTTAAGCTGTGTTGGTGGATAAGGAGGTTGAAGTTCGAGTTAAGAAGTGTAAAGCTCTTTCACAAACAAGAGATCTCGGGATAGTCTGTAATATCTTATCTATTATCGTTTAAATGAGTTCCAGAATGGACTTTTTTGTAAAATCCTAATCGAAACTCATACTTCTGTTAGAACAGTTCAGTCATGTGACAAATTAGTCTAAAATTTTCCTCCCGGAACCACCTTTATATTGCCTAATGTATCATTCTTCACGGATCCTTAATCTCTAGGCGAAGTTCAAGAGATTAAATATGGAGGAACTTGCTTCGTTTTGTTTATAAACGGCAGTAGAGACAATGGACACGTCTCGGACTCGGACTCTAAGGAATTGACTACAAGAAACTTAAGAAAGGTTCAGCGTCTCTAACTTCACTCTTTTTATACTGATAATTCGATAATTCGGACGAAATTCAAGTTCCATTTGGGGCTCCGACGTCTAACTTTAAAATTTATAACGATTTCTTTATTCGATTGATGTTTGGTTTGACCTCCTTTACTTGTGGCATACCTTAGTTGATCGTCATCCATTGGGAACGCTTTAATGGAGTTGCTCTTCCATATATGAATTGAGGATCTACAGAAGTCGACAGCATATATTCCTCTAGTGTCTATCGGCAGCTATCTTGTTGGAATAAGCTCTTTACTTAACCAAAGTTAGAATGCTACAACAGTGGGACCAAATTCGGAATGCCTTATGGAACACGCATTCGCCTAATTCTAGCTATTTGAAGGGATACGTGAGCTATGTATATTCCCGTAGTCATCTTGGAAACCCCGAGGTCTTTGAGAAACACGAACCTCAAGGTACCTAAAGACTATTCCAAAGGATCGTCCTCGCCTAAGCATCAACCGTAGCTTTTGGCCATGAGTGTGTTGACACGAAACTTATAAGACTGTCCCTCTCCGAACCAGGATCAAAATTTCAGTTATTTAGACACTGATAGTTGGTTCTTGTTTACCTAAATGACGCCAGCATCGAATTATAAATGCATTCCGCTAGTTTAGGTCTTACTTCACGAGGAATGAACAACTTAGCGCATCTTACGTACGCACATACGCTTTGACATGCCTTAGTGTCCTGGCTCCACTTTAGCGAATTCATGCATTGCGTACGCAGAAATTTTTCAACAACCCACGAAGTTCTAAAGGAAGTACGTAAACTCGCTTATTGTAAACTTCATCGCGCGTGTACGGAAAGTATCTGCGCGTGTGTGTGTGTGAGCACTTCCTTATGTGTAGATATCTGCATGAGAGAGTGTGTGCGCACAGGAAAGACGGAAGGAAATCCAACCGGCAGACGGCAATGAAGAAATAACGAACAGGATAGCCGTAAAAGAGAGGAAAAATCAAACACACACAAATGGCGAACGGAAAGCTCCACCGCAATCATACACCACACTATACTATGAGCCGCACTATCTTATGATATGTCATAACTCATATATGTCTGTATGTAATGGATATCTAAGTAAGCGCTACCCAGTGTTCTATTTTTTGGCTGCTACCTGCCTTGCTCTCCTCCACTCCTGATGCTGATCCCAACTGTAATATAATTCTCTATTAGTTATGTGAAATTTGCGTTGGCACACAGTGTTGCACGTGAGTTCCGAAATCCAAAATGTTGTGCAGCTGCACACCATGGCGCGTATCGATAACAAATGAGCAGCGCGCGTTCAGCGCACAACAAAGCGCGTAAGCAATGCATTTGTTAATGAAATTAAAGTTTGAAGTTGGAAATTTTCGCAAATCAACAAACAAAGTACTTAGTAAATATGTAGGTTGAAGACGAATCAGCGTCGATTATAATGGTTCCATATAGTGGGTGGCAGAACAGCTGAAGGTATACTGAACATTGAGACCATCGCAAAGAGTGTGCCATAATAGAAATCTTTGATTATGTCTGGAAAATCTATTAGATGAACAATTAGGTGAACAAAGAAGGAAAGCTGCACGAGTTGCATGAGGAAGTAGAAGCCGTAACAGTACAGTATGGATATATTGCAATAGATATTCATGAACATTGGAACCCAGGCAGCATTTAAAGTGAGATATGCTGGATTTATCCAGACGTGGCCGCGGTATCCTCAAACGCATAGCGAATGAGTTTCAGCGCAGTTCAGCTACTGTAGATAAGGTTCAGTTTTTTCTCTAAAATTAGCTGAGTTGGATCGATTAATCCACTAAGATAATCTCATGAGAATTTGAAGTGAACATGAATTCAAACGACCGAGCCGCAAGCAATCTCACCACCAGCTTTATTGTAGGCCCCAGACAGATTTATGATATTGAAAACACCGGAGACATACTTTTGTTTTTATAAATATAAAATAAATATCCAGGTTCATTCCGGTTATGTAGAAATGACTGTCGTACAAAAATATTTCACAATCTCGTGTCTACAGTTCATATTGAGTAGATCTAAGAAACAAGGGAATCTTCCCTAAGTAATAACAGTTCAGCACTTCGATCGAAAAAGGCTATAAAGGTGGTTTTTGGAACATCCGCCACCACTAAATGGTCTGGTTCGACACCGTGGTCAGAGAATCCAATGATGTCTGCGAGTTCAGAGGCAGTTTAGTAGTCCATTAGTTCTTAAGACCGTATTTTTTAGGGTTTGCCATGAAACTTTTCGAGCGGTACCGCCAAGGCTCAAACACTTGCTATCCGATTAAGTCAAATACAACACGAAATTTATGGGAGGGTCTCGTAGAGCTGATGAAAAGATTGATGCCATGCGGAAACTGGCAACTTAATGAGTATATCTTGTTGTGAATAATTAAGGATTTAAGATACCACTGAGTTCTGCAGAGAAACCAAAGTCCCACTTGACAACTCGTATTTTGCAATTGGCGAAGGTATTTATGCGTTCTCAATTTATGCTAATGACACTTTTTCGTAGTATTTATACAACACCCTAGAGACTTTTTCCCTACCCCAGTTCAGTGTTCAGTTCACAACACCTGCAAAGTCCGATTTGACAACTGCCGCTAATTTTATTGAATCCGAGCAGCTCAAAAACCAAATTATAATATTTACTTAAACTTTTCACGTCCTCCATCCATCCACTCAGCCAACATACTGTGCCGCCATACATTACGAATATGAGCAGCACGTCGTGGGTGTCTAAGAAAATATTACTATGAAGCGCCAAATGCCAAAGACTTCTCCCATAAAAAAAAAAAAAACAAGAAAAAAGAGCAAATAAACGAAAGACGCTTATCTTAAATAGCCACACATTCGTGCGGATATTTCAATAAATGCGCTAACGCTACTGTTGCGCCAATGATTGCTTTAGCATTATTACTACTCTCGCACAGTGTTGTTGTTGTAACAGTTATTTTGGTATTGCTGTGTGAGGCAAGCCACCAACGCTGTCATTGGTGCTAAGCCGTTTTCTACGAAGCGACCACTTTTCACCGTTTTCACTATGCAAATTATCTTCTGTGTATCCATAAGATTAATAACACACCACGACTTCACTTTATAACGGCAAATGCATACGCTTAAGCTCACGTCTCCAAACGACTGACTGGTTCGTGAGTCGTGCCTGCCTGTCCTCTTGCCTGCCACATTTATCCAACCGAGTCAGCCATTTACAGATGCTCGACTGCTGTGGGAGTTCATTGGGGGCTTTTCTGCGTGTTTTTTGTGTCATTTGCCGAATTTTCTTTACATTTCGCTCACGTTTCATAGTCACTTTTTAGTGATTTTTCAAGATTTCCATTTGCATTTCAAACTTTTTTTGTTGTATGGCGCGCGTGGTTTTCTTTCTTTTTTTTGTGTATTTTGTTTTTTTTTTCTCTGATTTTGAACTTAGCCATTCCGTTTTCACTGATTTGCGTTTAACTGTTACAAAGTTGGGTATTTACGAGCTTTGACTGTTCTTTTCTTCTCTCTGTTTGTGTAACGTGTGCGTGTCTATCTTTTTTGCTGTTGTTTTTTGTCACTGGCTTTACAGCATCTGGTTTTTTTTTCCTTCAACCAACCGACCGACAACCGTCACCCGACCCCACAGTCAACGCAATCCTCACCGCTTATGCATGGAGTTCGTGTCGCCTCGTGTTACACTTTCAAAAGACCTACAATAAATCCTGGCGACCCGGCGTCAAGCCAACGCAGCGCTGTAATAACGCTCGGCATAAGGGAAGCTGTGGGTAAAACTTTTTTGGACTGCGAAAAAGTATGCAGCACGAAGCTACCATAATGCGTGGCAGTAAGTGTGTGTTCTGTGTATCTGCCGCGCAGCTTCGTACTGGTCGGCAGCTTCAACGCCTCGCCTGGTGTTGTGCGTGTGTCTACTCAACACAATACGTGCTGCGAAATGGCAAATAGGAAGCGGCTCCGCTCGGCGGTATTACATTACATTGCATAGCTGGTGAAATAGTTACTGCTCCACTGAGTTGTGGTGTTAAGCCGTGGCAGAGCTCTGGTGGTCCAATATGCAATCGTGCAATCGAGTTGTATACAATATTTTTTATGCTACCAAGACTTTGTTATTAATGTTGCGCTGGTGTACGTTCAACTCTTTTTCGAAGTCTTGAAGTAAACAAATTCATTTTTCAGAACTCATTTTCGTTGTTGCCAGAAATAAAATGGTTTGTTTAGGAGTTTTACAGGATCTCCTGTGTCTACCCCATCTCTGATAAACAAGCTTTGAAGTATATACTCCGAGGATAGTTGGACGAAAGCAAAGTCTTGTAATTACGCTGTGGCATTCAGGTTCAAGATGAAAGGCAGTTCTGAGGCTTATAAAACTTCCCGAATTCCATATTTTCCTTCCCGATTCGGTATTCAAGAGTTGGAACTTAAGTTCAACTACTCCATTTTTCTACTAACTCATCATTTTCTTCTTCTTGACTGGCGTAGATACCACATACGCGGTTATAGCCGAGTCCACATTTATTCCTCCTTTTGGTGCCAATTGGTAATACCAAGTCTTGTCAGGTCCTTCTCCAACTGATCCTTCCAACGGAGTGGAGGTCTTCCTCTTCTTCAACGGGTACTGCATCGAACACTTTCATAGCTAGCGCACTTTCGTCCCTTTTTTTAGCCGTTGTCTTTTTATAAGCCGAAATATTTACTTTTCAATTGCCTACTCAGTCCAAAGAGGTGTTGACCTGTGTTTCTGCGTTGGATTTCCAGGCAGATTCCCAGATAGACGAAAGTATGTAAACTTCAAAGTTATGACTGTCAACAGTGACGTGGGAGCCATGACGCGAATGCGCTGACTGTTTGTTTGATGACAGGAGATATTTCGTCTTGCCCTCGTACACCACCAGACCTATACGTTTCGCTTCCTTATCCTCTTCTTCTTCTTGACTGGCGTAGACACCGCTTACGCGGTTATAGCCGAGACCAAAACAGCGCGCCACGTATCCCTCCTTCTGGCAGTTTGGCGCCAATTGGTTATTCCAAGCGAAGCCAGGTCCCTCTCCACCTGGTACTTCCATCGGAGTGGAGGTCTCCCTTTTCCTCGGCTTCCACCAGCGGGTACTGCATCGAATACTTTCAGAGCTGGAGCACTTTCATCCATTCGAACAACATGACCTAGCCAGCGTAGCCGCTGTTTTTTTATTCGCTGGACTATGTCTATGTCGTCGAATAACACATACAGCTCATCGTTCCATCGTCTGCGGTATTCGCCGTTGCCAATTCTTAAGGGACCATAAATCTTCCGCAAAACCTTTCTCTCGAAAACTCCTAGTGCCGTCTCATCGGATGTTGACATCGTCCACGCTTCTGCACCGTAAAGTAGGACGGGAATGATGAGAGACTTGTAGAGTTTGGTTTTTGTTCGTCGAGAGAGGACTTTACTTTTCAATTGCCTACTTAGTCCATAGTAGCACCTGTTGGCAAGAGTGATTCTGCGTTGGATTTCCAGACTGACATTGTTATTGTTGTTAATACTGGTTCCCAAAAAGACGAAATTATGTACAACTTCAAAGTTGTGACTGTCAGTGACGTGGGAGCTAAGACACAAATGCATTGACTTTTTGTTTAATGACAGGAGATATTTCGTTTTGTCCTCGTTCACCACCAGACCCACACGCTTCGCTTCCTTATCCAGTCTAGAAAAGGCAGAACTAACGACACGGGTGTTGTTTCCAATGATATTGATATCATCGTCGTACGCCAGTAGCTGTACACTCTTATAGAAGATTGTACCTTATCCATTTAGCTCGTTATTCAGCTCATATTATTTTCTCCAGCATCAGGTTAAAGAAGTCACACTATAGTGAGTCAACCTGTCTGGAACCTCGTTTGGTATCGAACGGCTCGGAGAGGTCCTTCCCGATCTTGACGGAGCTTTTGGTGTTTCTGTCTACGATTTTTGACTCTATGGATCTATGACAATCTGATCGTTCGATTGGACTCGCTAAATTATGTTATTACAGCGAAAATTTATGGATTCTGGAGAAGCGGAAATATGTTCGGAGATTTGGCAAGCAATTTCGAAGGTCAGGACATGAACCACTTGTGAAGAAGCGACATTAAAATTTTTTTCATTAAAGAGTAAGAGAAAATAAGCTCAAAAGGGTTTCCATATGTTTTCCATTTTGCATTTAACGACCATATTTCATGCACAGAATTCTTAGTGCGCCTTCAGCTGTCGCATTTCTGCACTTAAAATCCGCAACAACTCGCTGAAGCTGCTGCGGCTGCTGACTGTTGACGGCTAACTGCTGCTTGTGGCATAAACTTTACTGTTGCTGTTGCTGCCCGCACGAAATTTGTGGCAAGCATATGTATATGCTGTTGAATTTTTCTACTCATTATTTTTTCGATTTATTTCCGCTACATTTCTTATTTTATTTTTCGTTGCCTTTCACTTCCTTCCTTTCTCCTACTCAGCGCCTTAATTTCGTCTTATTTATTTTACTTCATTTGCTTCGCCGCTTACTTCGGCTACCCTGTAATATGTAATATAGATTAAGTCCTAATGTATGTCGCCCACCGCACGCCGCCCACTTCCACTTGCAGCAGCGCCACTCGTAAATCACATTTTATGCTGATTAGTTCGGGAAATAGGCAACAGCTTGACTAGACCAAGACGCTATAGCTAATGTGGCAATAACGTCAATCGACAGTCGTAGACATTAAAAGCGAATGAAGCACATACATAGAGCGTGTTGCAGGCAGTGAGCGTGTTGGTGGTACGGAGCGCGTTGGTTGTGAAGCGCTTTGGTAATGTAGCGCGTCGGTATAGTAGTAAGAGTAGCGCGCGGCACGACGACCGGCGCGCCGCATCCTCCAAAGTGCCAAATTACAGAAATGGCAACAAATTCATTCATCCTGACGTAAACAGTTAGAAAAAATTGCGCGCACACACATATGCAGTTATATCTATCTTCAAGTGTGTGGTTGTATGTGCGCGCGCCCAGCCGCCAAAGCTCAACTTGCAACACTAGACTTGCCTGTAAACGAGCACTGAGCGCGCACTCAACTAGCTAGTAACATCATGCATGCCACATGCATACTTATATACTCGTAACACATACTCATTTATATACTCATACACTCATACTCATATTGAGCGCGCGTTTCGTACGTGATGATTACATGTAATTAATTTACTGCGGCATCAGCGTAATTGAAATTATAATTACAGACTCGCCTGCCTCAAGCATAATATAGTATATAGTAATATAGTATATATATAAATATGCTTTTAATATTGTGGGCGGCGTGCGCGCGCGTGTAACATTACTTAGTATTTGAACGGTCGTAGAGACCGGTGACTGTGTGTGCGCCGAAGATGCGCCTAAGTTCAATGAAAGTGGCAACATTACATGGAAATTGAGTATGTTGCCACACAGAGGCACAGCCACTAATATGAATATATATGCGCTTGTGTATGTCTACTAAATTGATACTCACCACATTGCGGCACGTTCAATCACAACTGGCTGGCAGGTGGAGGTTAGCGTACCAGTAGAGCACAGGAGAAGCAGGTGGAGGTTAGCGTACCAGTAGAGCACAGGAGAAGCAGGAGTGCGACGCGTCACACTGTAGTCACACAACACTAATGTGTATAAACGCGCACCGGCGCTCGGTGAAAACTTTAATATTTATGCGTTTGCCGGGTTGCGTTGCACAAAAACAGCAACAAAAAATATTTTTGCACCGAAATTTTTTCACTTTTTTGTTGTTGTTGTTTTTATTTTGTTTGAGTAATTGGTAGATTGTCAAAAAAGCACTCTCAGCTTGCTAGCACAAAGCACCTACGCGCAACGCAGGCACACACACACACATGTACATACAACTAATGGAAAAAGTAGAAGTTTGAGCAACAAGCCGGGCAGGGTAATATATTTGCTTTCTTGCCTGGTGGCAGGAGTCATCGCTTGCGTACACCAGCCAGCCAGCCAACAACTATATACGAGCACTAGCGCAACGCAAGCAATCACTTAAGCAAGTTAGGTACCGTTATTTCGTTGGTTGTTGCTGTTATTTTTTTTATAGTTGTTGTTGTTGTTTTTTCTTTACTTTCTGCAGGTGAGTACGAATGCTGATGGCACTTAAATTGATACAACTCTGTTGCGAGCGGTCATTGAAGGACCGAGGACCAAGCAACTAGCGCGCGTGTGTGCTGCGTAAGCGAACGCGTGAATGTATGTGTGTGTGCATTAATGTGTGTTTGTATGTATTTACGTGTATATGTAACGTATGTTAATATATGTATATGCTTGTAGTAGTTGTATCAAAGTAAGCCCGGTTACTCGGTCGCCGTTTGTATTCAGTCGGTCAGTCGGCATACGCAAGGGACACCGACAACATCCGTTAGCATCCATAAACACACATATATGCATACTCCCACATATAAATGCGTATAGCGCACTATTAAAACGTTATACATATGCTGACATAGTAATATATTTATTTAAGTAAGTATGTGTGCGCGCCGACGAGGACCACCACGCACACACACGCACATATTTGGTGACGTTGCTAATGGCAGGGTCGCTGACTTGCATTTATTAGACTGACGACAGCGCGTTGTTGTATATACATATACCACATGCACAAGCGGGGAGCATGCAAATAATACCGTAAATAATATTGGAATAGGCGCGCAGAGATTGTGGCATGCCACATGCGGTTAAATTTTTTATTGTAAATATTTTTTGAAAATAAATTTCGAAATTTAAATAATTTTTATTATTATAATTTTTTTAATATTTTTTTTCTTTAATTTTCTAATTTTTAATATTATTTTTGTTTAATGCATGCCACATGCGACAAACATTTATTTTTTATTTTTTATTGTAAATATTTTTTTTTAAATAAAATTCTAAATTTAAATATTTTTTATTATTATTTTTTAAATAACTGCTTTTAATTTTCTAAATTTTAACATTATTTTTTGTTTAATATTTTTTCTTATAATTTTTATAATATTTTATTAATTTTTTAATATTTTTATAATTTTCTTTTATAGATAATAATTTTTAAAATATATTTTTAACAAAAAAATTTTAGTTGTAATTTTTTATAGATACATTTTCTACATTTTTTAAATTATCTAAATTAATTATTTATTAAAATTTTGTAAATTAATTTTTAATATTTTTAAAATTTCATAATATTTTTTATTGATAATAATTTTATTAAAAATAATTTTTTACCTTAGTATTATTTTTTTATAAATATTTTTATTTATTTTTTGTATTATTTTAATTAATTTTCCTTATTAAAATTTTTAAATTAGTTTTTTAAAATTTTTTAAATTAATTTTTTTAAATTTTTAATTTATTTATAAATTGTTTTCCAACATTTTATTTTTTTTTTTTATTTTGTTTTCAATAGTTTTTTATTAATTTTTTTATTATATTTTCTATATTGCAAATTTTTTTCAAATTTAATTTTTAATACATTTTTTTCAATTTATTTTAATTTTGTTCACCCTTTTTTATATTTTTTAAAAAAATTTTATTATAATTTTTACTGTTGTCACCGGTTAATGTGCCGTAATCCAGCGCACTTGTAAAACTTACAATTAGAAAACACACCACTTGTGCGCTGCTAAGCCTTCAGCGGAGGAGCTAAGCGTTGTTGCAAGAGCCAGTTGTGGCACATTGAAGTTACCCGTTCGCTTCGGCAATAAATATGATTTTCAATGCGTTTTTTTCTGATTTTTCCTTTTTTAATTACACACTTGCTGGCATTTTCATGCTTTCCGAATTGTTTGTCAATTTACTACAAGTTTTTTTCCGCAACCCGGTATACCGATTTATACACCCGCGTACGCATATTCAACACATATGTGGCGTACAAAAAAACGACAAATTAACGGCACACACGCACGCACTAAAAATGTATGAATATATATATACCTGTGTGTATTACTTGAAATCACTATTTTAACACTGAACACATCAGAGTTATCACCAAAACAGCTAAGCGACCGACGGTAGTAAAGGCTGTATGCGCGACGCCGAACCCACCAACTTTAGCAGGAAGCACTCGTACGTACGGTGCAAAGTCGCGAGCAAACTGATTTTCCATTTTTGCATCACATTACGATAGACACACGGCAGCGACAGGCGAACACAGCTGCCGCTGCAGCAAGAGTAGCGAATCGCAGCAAAGCTATTCGTTTCGGCAAACAGCAAGCGAGATCTAGTAGTGAGTTCCCAGCAGCATGCAGCATGCAGCATCCAGTGAGCGCGGTGTATCCACAAACACACACACACCAACAGACAATCTCGTAGATATACTAGCAACCTGAAGAATATTGGAGGCACGAGATGCTCCTCTAACGAGCTTGCAGCCGAGCGGTAGTCGGCGTTATTATAGAAAGGTGATGAAGCGCTCCGACACTCACTGGAATTTTAACATTCCACGTTCATTTCACGCTGCAAGCGCTGTAAAGCGCCCTCACTAGTGGGCAAGCATTTGTTTGAGCGCACGCTCTCTTCGCTTTTGCTTACTTTTATTGTTGCAGAAAAACAACTTTCCAGGCCGACGCACATACCGCGCACGAAAGCTAGACAAGAAAGCAACAATTAGCTTTGCAAAAGCATTGAGCGCGTAGCAGCGAAGCATCTCTGAGTGCGTATGCGGCGCTCTGCTGTTTTCGCGCGGGTTGTGCGTACAGTGAGCGCTATGAAAGTGCGTTCTCCCGCGCGCCAGCAGGCTAGCAGCCTAGATAAACTGGAAATTGTGATGTGTGCAAGTGTTGCCATATTTTTTGATTGCGGCCGAGGATTGGAGGAGAGCACAGTAGCAGCTCTATAGGACAATTTGCAACACGTTGATATATGATTTCATCGGGTTCTGCATACCTCAGGATATTTCTATATCATCTTTGTTCGCCATTTTCTCCTTTTCTATATACGTCTTGATATCGTAAGATGTCTTCATTGCTTCCGTCACTCAAATTGGTAGGATCTTACTCTCTTACACAATATTCGAGAATTACAAATAGATCTGCAGTATTCAGTCAAAACATACCTCAAACCTTACTTTTTTAACCATTTTAGCTTTTATGGCTGAAAACTTGCTTCTTGGATAAGACTGATTATATTAACAATCCTGTCTTTGGTAACGAAGCTCTGGATTGTGCTATAATTACACCAGGTCCCAACATTCCTAAAGGAGGTTTCAACTTACTCCAATCAGTGATGTTCATCGTAGGATAACATATAAAGATCGAACTCCAATCGTGCTGTTTCTAAAGGCTGATATATGGTTCCATCGTGTGCTGCAGGCGCCAGGATATTTTCTACAAGTTCTAAACTAGTTCAGAACTCGAAGGCATGCCACGTTATACTGAAATATAGGTTCTATTCATAACATAAATCATCATCCGACCATCAGGTTCCGAAAAAAAGTATTGTATTTTTTAAATGATATGGATATGGGTAGAGACGATCGATAAGAGAGCTAGAGTTGGATATGACGTAAAACAAACCCTTTCTTTCTTTCTTCTTTCCCCAAATTGATAACATTCCAAGCTTTCCCTTTATATTTCAACAAAAAACTTTCGTCTGGCAACACTAGTGCAAGCATAAAAAATGCGACTGTGGGAGAGAGTATCGCGAGAGAGCAAATAGTGCGAAAGTAGACCTACAGCAATATATTTTCTACATTTAGCAGAGAAGTGTTGACGTTTCACATTCACTTATTTGTTGCCCGCTTGTTGACCGTGGGTGTATGTTGTTGCTGTTGTTTTTGTGGCGCACGCATTCATAAGTGGGCCATTTCTTGAGCGCTTGCAACTGAAAGTAGTCACCAGATGCCAACAACCAAACGAATTCACGGCAATGCTACAGCCGCTGAAGTGTCTGCTCTTTCGCAAACCCTTTCCTTCGCTGAAGCATCACACTCCTCTTTTCGACTACTGTTTCTATTTTTCCTACTCACTTCACATAACTTTGTATTGCAATGCCAGCAAAATGTGTAAATGTAATAAATATAACCCCAATGCGATTGTGCGGCAACGTTAAAAGGTGATTAACCCTTGTTTGCTGGCTGTGAAAAATGATGGCTGAATAAACCGGAAATTCCGGTCACCGGGTGGTTGATGATAACAGTAACAAAGCATTTGTATCACTGTCTGTAATTATACTTGGTCAACTTGTCATATTACAATAACAACAGAAGTGCAGGAAAAAAATAAACAGAAAGAATAACGGTATTCAAAAGAATTGTAACACACAGCAGACTGTATGATTGTCTCCGCTGGGAGTCGGGGCCAAACTGGTCACTATTGTTATGTTTTATTTCATGTTAAGCTAATTGGGTGATGTTTACAAAAGAAATTGTATGCAAGTGCACTGTGAAAAAATATTTAGTTATTCTAGTTTCATAATAATTAATTTATGTTTGTGGATACTTACACATATATATTATAATATTTGCTGAAAATAATTGGTTTGTAATTAATAATCTTATTTATTTTTTTCATTGCAGTAATTAATTCAGCATTTACTTCGATACAGATACACATAATACTGGTAAGTGAAAGATTATTTACAATTTTATTATATTTTACACACATTTAAGCCATTGTACACCGTAAATCGAGGCCCTATGTTTTATCTAAGGACTATGGGAAATATATATTACATATGTATCTCCCTTCCGCTTTTTTGCTCTTTATTCAATGCTTTATAAAAAGTGTTACAGTTATCGGATTTAGTTCAAATATGCGTCGTTTTGCTCGTTAATCTCTTTCCATCTATCCGGCTACTTCATAATACCCCCCTCGTAGAAGCCCCCCTCCTTATTTGCGAAGAACTCGGACAGCCACTTTTCATAAGCCTCTTTTGAGTTCAACTTTACACCACCAAGGGAGTTCGCCATGGCCAGGAACAGGTGATAATCACTTGATGCTATGTCCGGGCTATATGGTGGATACGATAAAACCTCCCATCCGAGCTCCCGTAGCTTCTGACGAGTCAACAACGAAGGGTGTGGTCCGGCGTTGTCCTGTTGGAACACTACACCCTTCCTGTTGGCCAATTCTGGACGCTACTGGCCGAAAGCTGCTTCAAGCAGTCCAGTTGTTCGCAGTAGATGGTAGAATTAAGCGTCTAGCCATATGGGAGCAGCTCATAGTGGATGATTCCATTCCAATTCCACCAAACACACAGCAAAACTTTCCTGGCCGTCAATCTCGGCTTAGACACTGTTTGACACTGACTGATTCACCGGCCTTCGACCACGACCGTTTTCGCTTGATATTGTCGTATGTGATCCATTTTTCGTCGTCAGTCACCATCCGCTTCAAAAGTGGGTCCAGTTCGTTCCGTTTCAGCAGCATATCGCAGGCGTTGATTCGATCCAAAAGATTTTTTTGCCAGCCTATTATTTTATTTTATACTATACATCACTGAAGAGCAAAGAATTTTAAATAATCCAAATATTATTAGCCTATAACCTTTCAAAATTAATGTAGTTTAGTCGGTAATTTTACCACAAAGAGTACATTATCTCACCATTTTGATCCCTCTCCCATTTATTAGGTTCGAATTAAGTTTAGGGTTTTGAATTCCAGATTTTAAGGAGCTCATTAGTTGGGTCCTTTCGTCGTTGTTTCTTAAATAAAAAATATCATGTTTCGCTGGGGTGTGGTTTCTAGAGTATGCAATGCCTCTATTAACCAAAGTGATTTTCTCAAAGGAGTGAAAAGTCTTTGGAAATATTTATATAACAAACTGTCTCAGAGGATATCTCAGCTGTTAGAAAGCAATTCAAAATATGGTACATTTTGCCTGTCTTCAAAATATAAAAAGAGATCGTTGTTGTTGTTGTTATTGCGTCACAAAACATTCCCCAAATAATTTTAAGAAATAATGCCGATTTGCCAGTCCTTGGCCGAATAAAAATTCGGATCCGTTCTGGTTACGTAGAACCCGACTGTCATGGCAACCTTTGGAGATATTTGATCAAAGAACAATGAAATCCAATTTTAGTGGTCTCATGCTAGAAACCAATCGTTTCGAAATATCTCTTCTCTCCATAGACTTCTCTCAATACGACATATGTCCTGTCGATACCTTAATTTTAGATTAACAGTTTTCAGTCATGGTTTTGGATTAAACATTGGTAGTCCTAATTTCTTCAACTGTTACGCAGAAGTTAAACCCAATCTTATCTTAAACTCTCTCAGATTGCTTACGGCTTGTTAAATGACTCGGTGAAAATGTTTTGTTAAATTTTGGCTTTAATAGAATATACAGCCTTTCTAGAGCAGCTCTTGAGAATAAGCAATTTCAAAACTGGATTCATTACTCTTTAGGCTTTTTACGGCTCGAACAGCTGATATCTCAAAAACAATATTTTAAGAAATTTCAACATGTACTTTCCTAATTGATTGGCAACATTGAACAACAACAACTGAAGTTAAAGAAATGTAAGCTCCTAGAATTTTTCCGATTACTTTACTGGCTTTAATTTAAGTTAATAGCCACGAGTTCTACATTTTTGTCATTTGTTAAGAGAGACAGACATTAAAGTGAATCCACTGAACAATTTTTGGTGAGTCATCAATGTTTTCAAATTTTGAAATATTTCTCTGTCCGTCCTAACTCCTTTAATATGGATATATAATTCATCGTAGTGAAACTTTTTTACTAAACAACCTTACAAAACTACAGATTTGAATAGGATAGATTTATTAGATATGTTTTCAAGGCTCAAAAATGTCGTTTCAAGAAGTCTTTCTAACCAGAAGTTATATTCCACACTTAAGCAGAGGTTAAGATTCATCTATTTTCGTTCAGTTCGTTATTTTGTTGGGAGGGGTTAACTTTAATTTTTACTAATGATATCTCTTATATATATTTCTATTTAGAATCTACTGGAACAGTTTGTCATTTTAAATGTCTTTCCATCGATCTCAAATCCTAGTCAAAAAATCAAACCACTTATTTGTGTATGAGAAATATTTCTGTTTATATTTTTTATTGTTTTTTTTTTTGTTTTGTTTTGTTTATTTTTCTTTAAAGGAATAATATCATTTTTCAATAGTATACAGTTTAGCTTAATGCCTATAATCGCAAGTAAATAATATCGAGTTTCTTTTCTCTATTTTTTTTTTAATTATGTAATAATAAGAGTCTATATTACATAATTGCTTCGAAGGAAAGGAAATAATGTAGAGTTTTCAAGAATAACTTAACAACAAGTGAACAACAAGTAAAACATATGTACAGTTACATATACGTATATATATATGTATAGTATGTTTGTATGTATAGTATTTAGTATTTAGTAAATGTTTTTTTGCATGGTACATAAGTACGTATGTATGTATACAATAGATAAATGACAATTTTAGAAAATTGCTAGAAAAACTTAACAAATTCATCGTAAAACGCACGCGTACTCGTAAAGCTTAAATTATTATTATTATGCGTAGTTTGGATTTTGTTATTTTTGTTGTTATTGTTTTTTTATTTTATTTTTTATGCTCTCAAATTGTTAGTTGCTTAAATTTAATTTTAGATTTAGATGTGTGTATTTTTTTATTTTTGTATTTCGCTTAGTTTCTTTATTGCACTTGGTTTTCTAAGCACGCATTTCAATTAATTTTTAATATATGTTTTTTCTTATTTAATTTTATTTTTAAACAATTTGCTAGTTGGTATTGCTTGATTTTTTATAATTTTGTTATTTTTTTTTCTTTTCTTAGTTAAAATTTTATATTTCTTAACATATGTATTTAGAAACTCTTTTGGTTTTATATACAGTTGTTATTGTTTATTTAAAAAATAATAAAAATTAGTTTATTAATTTTTTTTTTTGAAATAAAAATAAAAAAAATATTAAACAAAATTTAAAAAATTAATAAAGTTGTAAAATAAAAAACAAAATAAATTTAAGAACAAAAAAATAAGAATATAAAAAATGAAATTAGTAAAATCATTAAATTCTAAAATAAAAGAAAATAACTCAAAAAAAATTTAAGAATATAAAAAACTAATAAAAAAATAAAATAACAATTCTAGAAGTAAATTATAGCATTTTTCATAAAAATATATGTTTTATTAAATTAAATTAAATACTTTACAAAATTAATAAAAAAAATATTAAAATTTAATTTACAAATCTTTAAAAATATTATTTTTATTTTTTGGGAGTACGTACAAAAAATATATAATTTATATAAATTTAATTACAATATTAATAATAAATCTTTTACAACTTTAATAACAACAAATTATTACAAAAATGAATGAAAAATGTATGTGATTTTTTTATAAATTAATATCAATTTTTAATTTCATTAATATATCATTTATTGTAAATAAATTTGAAAACAAAAAATAAGAATATAAAAAAATGAAATTAAAAAATCATTAAATTCAAAAATCAAATAAAAATAATAAAAAAAAATAAGTCAGAAAAATTTAAGATTTTATAAAAAATTAATAACAAAATAAAATAATTTTTCTAGAAGTAAATTATAGCACTTTTCATAAAAATAAATGTTTTATTAAATTAAATTAAATACTCTTAAAAATTAATAAAAAAAAATATGAAAATTTAATTTACAAATCTTTAAAAATATTATATTTATTTTTTGGGAGTTAATAAAAAATATATATAATTAAAATAAATTTAATTACAATATTAAAAATAAATATTTTATAACTTTAATAACAACAAACTATAAAAAAATGTATGAAAAATGATTTGAATAATAAAAAAATTAAAATTCGACATTAAAATATTTTTTTTATAAATTAATATCAATTTTTAATTTCATAAAAATATAATTTATTGTAAATAAATTTGAAAACAAAAAAATAAGTTTATAAAAAATTAAATTAATAAAATCATTAACTTAAAAAATTAAAAAAAAAAATAATTAAAAAAAAATTAAGAATACAAAAAAATAAAATAACTTTTCTAGAAGCAAATTATGGCATTTTTCATAAAAATATATGCTTTATTAAATTAAATTAAATATTTTTAAAAATTAATAAAAAAAAATATTAAAATTTAATTTACAAATCTTTAAAAATATTATTTTTATTTTTTGGGAGTAAATAAAATAAAAAAATGAATAATTTAAATAAATTTAATTTCAATATTAATAATACATATTTTATAACTATAATAACAACAGTTTATTAAATTTTTTTTAATGTATTTAAAAAATAAAAAAAATTAAATTCAACATTAAAATATTATTTTTTCTTTATAAATTAATATCAAAGCCAACAAAAAATTTCCATTTCGAATTTCATTATTTATTGTACTTTTTTCTAAACATTTTGTTTTCATAATTTACTATAATTTTTCATTTAGTTCTTGCATAAAAAAACACTAACATTTTGTTTATAATTCTAAAAGTCGCACACTAATTTAGACTTAGTTAAAAGAAAAACATGTTTACAATTCGATTTGTTACCATTTGATATATGTACTCAAGTACGTATGTATGTTTTAACGGACCAGGAGGCTTGGATATGTAGTATTTACTTAGATTTGAATAGGTATACGGGGTTTTAGAATACTGACGAAAAGATTTGTTTTTAAATTTATTTTTAATATTTTATTAAATTATTTAAAAATAAAAAAAAATTATAAGAGTATTAGTTAAACAACGTCTGATATGTCAGTTAGTTTTTTTTTTATATAAATAACTATTTTTTATATAAATAATTATTTTTTCGAAATCGACAAAATTATGAAATTATTTTCAGAAAATTAATAATATTTTTCGCACTAAAATTTTCTACTAACTTGTCTGCTGCCCTTTTACTATTCTTTCCACTACCTTTTCTACTACTCTTTCTACTACCCTTCCTACTTTTTCTATTACCCTTTCTACTACCTTTTCTGTTACCTATACCATCGGAAAATTTTCATAACAATCATTTAGTAATAGTTTTCAAAGAAATATCAAAATATAAAGTAGCAAACAAACTGCCGTAACACGCTTTATTTAATTTACTTCTATCTTGAGACACCCTGTATTTGGTCGCCATACAACTTCAGCACTTTCATTTAAATTATTATATTTTCGGCTATTTATTATTAGGAATTTTCATAAATATTACCGTTGCACCAATTAAACATAGAATTTTTTCAACTGCTTTTGTATTTTAGAAGCTGGGAGTTGAGCGTTGCAATTTTTAGTATTTTTCATATTTAATATTTTTCCTATAATTTACTCTTCAATCAAATTCGTTTGGAATAAAAGCGTTAAATTTTTGGTTTCGTTTAGGTTATATGTAAGTAAGTATGCAGGTATATATGTATATTTTTTGTTGTTGGTATATGCTTTGGTTAATGGACAATAATGTATATGGAGTAGTAAGTAGTATAAGTTATATATACATATATAAGTTATGCTTTTGTTGTAGATAAACATGTAAGTATGTATGCAGTTGGTTAGAAATATTTAGGCTATTAGAATTTGCTATTCATGTATGTATATATGTATGTATGCATGTAGATTAGAAATAACTAGTAGGCTTCCCTCCTTTTATTTTTTATATATATTTTTTAGCTAAATAGTATTTAAATTAATTAGTCAATTAGTTAAAATGCATTTTGGTTTGGTACAATTCACGCTCCGCCACATTTGTTCTAAACTACTAACTTTTCTGCTACCTTTTCTACCACACTTTCTACTACGCTTTCTACTACCTTTTTGCGTATTTTTTGTATTTTGCTTCTCACTCTGAAACAGTACGCTTTACTTTCGCATATAATTTGTCATAATATCTTTTATTTACTATTTATTTTTTAATTATTTGTTAGTGTTTTTTTTCTTTTACGTTATTTTCATTAATTTGTTGACTACACTTTTTATACAAATACTACATCTATAAAAAGTTCTTCTTGCCACCGGCATCCAGTGGATTGCGTATGGTTGTTGCATCCTTGATATCCTTGCTGGTGATTGGTGGACCTTTCGATTCGAAGGTCGGTTTGCCCATCGCCAATGCCGGATTTAAGTCCAACATAGTGCGCGGACTCATCGCCACAATGCTGGCGCCGATGGGACCTATTTAATTTATTTCAATTATAGAGAGAAAGAGAAAAAAACATTTAATATTAATAAAATATAATTTTTGTTGTAAGTTTTCCAAAAGCAAAATTTAAAGCTAAGTTTCAAGTAACTGTAACCGGTGCAATCGATGCAAGTAAATTCTAAAAGAGCTAAGCTGCAAATTGGTAGAGGCCAAGCGGTGCCAGATTGTAGAAAAATTCACGAATTCTAAGTAACTCCGCTAAATTTAATTGTTTCTGCTACTTTTTCATAACTAAATTACTAAGTTCAAATAGTAAAAGGTGAAAAAGGTGTAAAAGCAACCAAAAATTATTATTTTTTGTTTTTAAAAATGTTGGAAAGCATGCATAAAGCATTTACACAAGCAAAGCAGGCAATTATTAATGTATTATGTACATTTAATTAGGCTTAAAAGTACTTTTTATTGAGTGAATATGCTTTTGAAAAAGAAAAAAATTATTCAAAATTATAATATTAAACAAAAATATCATAAAATATTTTATTTTCCATAATTTCGTTAGATATTCCCACTAATACAGTTGTGTTCATAAAAAGAGCAGTTATAGTTCTTAGTTCCTTCATAAAATTTTTACAAACGAAAATTCACTGGCTGCTAGTGAAATTATTTGAAATCAATATACATAAAATTAATTTAAGAAAAGGTGGCAACCATTTTCAAAAATATGTTTACCTTCTTAAAAATATTTAGTCTGATACCAATATTGCAATAATTATTTTATGGCATGATTTGTTTATCTTAAATATTTTAAATATATTTATTTATATACATATATGTGGCAACCCTAAATTTTTTTGGTTTCGAGCCATACTAGCATTACACAGTACAATCAAAAAAATCAAATCGGTGCAGCTTTCACTATAAATAGCTCCGTCGGATTTTCAAATGGGTGGCAACCCACACTTTTTTTCTCGTTTCGAACCAATCTAGCTTTATACTAAATAATTTAAATTTTCAAATGGGTTCAGCTTTCATTATTTGGATATCTGTATACTGCGATCATGATAGATTTTGGTTCTCTGAGCTCTATAAACCTTATAAAATATCCAAAGGTGTGGATAACATTCAATTAAAATACGGTTAGTTTTCTATGTTGGAGATTACAGTCGTAACAGGCTTAAATGAGAGCTCTCAGGTAAAGCTAAAATCATTTTCTGTTACGGTATAGTCATATAGGTCCCTAAGAGATAATTTCTGATACCAGCATCGTGAGTACTATTTTGATAGTCTTGAAGAAGACTTTGTTTCATCGTAGAATAAATTAAATCCTTTGTGGTAATTATCTGGTGCATATTATATTCTACTAAAGTATCAATGAAAAAGAGTTCGATATATCAGACACTCTCGGAAAATTGCGACAAATGCGTATTAACTGCAGGTCAATAATGATTTTGGTTCTCATTTAACAGACGATGTGATTCTTAGAGGTTTTATAGAGGACGCAGAGGCTGAAAATGGTTGATTTTTTAGGATGTTAAGGATTGTTCGAGTCTCGATTGAAAACTAATAATAAACAACGGATATATCTTACCCTATAGAGGGGCTGGGCTTCGAACAAGTATTCGCTTCCATGATCGCTGCGACAAATATTTCTCCATTTAATGAAGAAACAATGTCGGTTTTCCTAAATTGAAAGGACAGGTTTCACAAGTTTAAGAAACTAGGGATATTATTTTTTTATAAATGAAAGGATATCGGATTTCAGGGTTAGGCCATTCCTCAAACTTCATTATTATTTATAAGATAATTTTCAGACTTCAATTAAAATTTTATTAATAAAGATCTGAACTAGATAAATACTTTTAAAACTAAAAATAAAATATTTTTTTCATCAAAAAATACTTGAAGAAAATTTTCACTCAATCAAAAAGTATAACTGACTATGTACAAATACATAGATATATCTAATAACATGCATTATATACAAAAAGTTAATAAGTGTAACAAAAACAATAAGCGAATTTCAATTCAAAATCAGCTTTAAGCATATATATACAGCACTGTCTAAATTATTAGAGACGCCAATTGATAGTTTTCTTTTTCAAAACAGAATAATATAAAGTTTGGATTAAAAAAGAGGGAGTAGAGGGTTCGTGTGAAACACAAATCTCAGCGGGCTATTCACACCTACACTAAAATATTTCTATACTAAAGGGTGGTGCTATTGGGGAGCAGCGTAAAAAATCGGGTTCAATACTTGTGTATATTTACATATACCAATAATTGCACTAGTTTGTAAATGTCTGGAGGAAAAAAGTATAAAAATTTTTTACAAGTAATTATATTGAGGAAAAATGTACATTTAGGAAGATGAACACACCCGCCCAGTATCCGCAGGTATGCATTTTTGTGACATTTTCGTTTTGAATTGGTTTTCGAGTTTTTGATTTTTTCGAGTTTTTTGAGTTTTGGTTACACGTTTTCTTTCGTTTCGTTTCATTTCAAATTTGTTGGTACATATGGTTCGCATTTTGTTGGTGTTTGTTTCACAATTGGTACACAATTTACATTATAACGGTATACATATATATGGAAATTAAAATCATGGTAGTGTTTTGTAGTGCATTTCATTTTTGCATACTGTTTGTTTGTTTGTTTGATTTGTATTTGAGAATTGAGGTTACGTTATCGGGTATTACAACAACATGTACAAATAGTTAGTCGAAACTGAAGGCCATATCTGAAAGATATAAAAAGTTGGAGAAATATGAAAAGTTGAAAAGTACAATAGTTGGTTATCCTTGTTGAAATGATACAAAATAATGTGGATTTTAAATTAAGATCAAAGAAAAAAACTCAATGGGAGTATTTTGTTCGAAGAATTTATGCTCTATGAAATATTTTAGGGTGGTTCATATTATCATAGGAAATAATAATATTATAAAAATATAATTTCGAACTGAGTACAATTGAAGTTCTTCGAACCCTTGTTGATGTTAAGCCCAGTATTTGATATAAAGGGTGCTCATTTTGGGCCTATGGAACTTTTTATTGACTTTTAACCATTTGATTAAACCACTTACCAATACAATTAAGTTAATAGGGGTTTGAAGAAGATATTCCTCTAAAAATGTTGATACCTCTAAAGAGACACCCTATATATACAACATCTTAAAAAGCTTCAGAATCTTTCATATTTGTAAATTTTGAATCAATATTACTAAAATTAAAGGTAAATGAGAACAAAAGTCTAAAGAAGTATCAACCTAATGTGCAAAGGAATTGTATGAAAATGTTCGAAATTAAAAATGGACTACCCTAATTGGTAATAATAAGATTTTCTTGCCTACTCCCTATTCGGAACACCATGTAATGAATATAATTTCAGAAAAAAATCGTCATAAATATTTTTTAAAAGAAAAAGGGCCACCCTAATAATTTTGGAGAACTACTAATCCTGAAAAATCCCTATTTAAATCAGAAAATTTAATAAAACTAAGATTTTTCGAGCTTTTTTGTGGTCCACAAAGCTTTCTTTTAACTCAAAGAACTATAAAGAATCATCACTTTCCTTATTTAACGGCAAAAACTGCGTCTCAAGAAAGAAACCTCTATATCAAGATACCATAATTACATATATTGCACAATAAAGCACTGTAGCTAGACATTTATGAGAACACCAGGCGTTAAACAGCAAGCAACTTAGTAGTAGTAGTAGTAGTAGTAGTAGAAGAAGAAGAAGAATATGAAGTAGAAGTAAAACACAGACACATACCGACACGCCATTACGACAATAACAATAATTACGTAATAAATAGAAAGCAAACGACGTTATAAAAGTAAGTAGCGCTGTTGTGTCTCAAGCAACCCCACCAAGGCGGTCGCTCAAGTAGTGATCTACACAACGCAACTTACACATACCACAGCAAAGAAAGCGCGTTGCAAGACGAAGCTAGCGTTTCTTCAGGAAAGCATAAAATTGTTGGTGGGTTGGCCCAATGGTCTGGTGGATGGGGGTGGTGCTTGTATGATCATCGTAGTATACATATGTTGTTGTTGCTATATTTGATTGTAATTTTTTTTTTGATGTATTATATTAATGGCGTTATTGTTGTTGTTGCCTGATCGGTAGGGATCACTTTGAATTGATTATATGTATTTTGGTTACAATTAGATAGTGTGTGTGTTGGTAGGTGTTTGGGTCGCTAGGTGTAGGTGTTTTGACGCTGTTAGCTTACATACATACATATATTTTTGTAGATTTTTTGGTGTTTTTGTTTACTATGATATATTTACAGTGAGTTGTATGAAAGTGCATTTGTTGTTGTTGTTTAATTTTTAATTTTCGTTTTTTGGATGGATGTTTTTTTGTTATTGCCTCTAGTGCGCTAGTAGTAGCCTGCTCGAAAAGTCTCAAAGTCTACATTCAAGCATTTCCTTGGTCGTCGTTGTCGTTTGCTTTATGCATACTCTTTGTTTTTGTTTTGGTTTTTCACTGTTCTCAATTTGTTCAACAACAACAATATTGGCAACAGTATTTGTTGTATTATTGTTGCTTATGACGCCAGTATGCATGGCTATGGTTGGTTGTGGCACAGCTATGTGCGGTGAGCAACGCCGCTATTTATTTCAAAGCAGCCTACCCATTTTACCATCCTTTGGCTTGCCAATCATGGTTGAGTATTCATCTATATTTACAAAAACACAAACATTGTATAATAATAATGATGTTAAACAGGTAAAGCATATAGGATATTCAATACATACGAACATATACATATATATACATATATGAAATATTGAACATATCTTATATACATTATATAAAGGGTTATATAGTAGTTGATCAAATTAAATGGGTAGCTAAAATAATTTCAAATAACCTGAAAGAATATTATATTAAAATAAATTTCGAAGCAACTATACGGTTATCAAGCGAAAATCTCGATGAGAAGTTAAAAAAAAAACCTTGCCTAACATTTAAAGACAGCATTATGCTGTCTACACATCTGCAAACCGTTACATTCAATCGTTGATTTTAAGCCTAAAGCTGCTGTGGAACGACGGGTTGCCTACCGAAGATATTTTCAATGTAATGCCAAAGATATAGAGCGAAAGAGTATAACAGTATTGAAACACTGTTTTAGAAGCATTAATAAACTAATTTTATTGGGCGAAACCATTACCTCAGTTGTTCTGCTATTTAAGCCACTCCACACTTAAACACTCCTGAAAGCTCAACCCAAACCAGCTTAGTCAAAAACGTTTTTGACTAATAAGACACAACAAGATATTTTGCTCTAACCCATACCAAGCGAACATGCGTTTTTGTCTCGTCTGGTTCGGGATATTGTCGTATCAGACAAGAAGATACGTATTGACTAATCCAATGTGGACTAAACCTAACCCAGTAAATTTAGTAGTGAGAAAGATTATGCGATCCAACATGGTTCTCAACCTTGGACACGCAAGGTTTTTTGACCTAGAATGGTCTCAGATAAGCCAATACGCCCTCTTTGGGCTATCTATCGCTAGTCTGACCTCCATTTATTTCTTTATTTACCCTTTTAAGAGACCAAATTTATTACGAACACAATTCTAGTTTAATATATTACAGAGTCGAGCGCTTGCCTCTGAATATTTCTACAATCATTAAGTGTGCTACTCAAAAGTCGAGAAATCGAATGGAATCTCAACTAAATAATGTGTTCCTAACTTAAAGCTTATTAATTAACCGCTATAAGTTCCCTCTAATATAAGAGCCCGAAATATTCTTAAAGGAACTTAGGAAATCAAAATGTCATATGAAAACTGTCGCCTAGATATGGAATGTGATTTACGGTACGAAACTCTGTAAATCAGGAATGTATCAACTCTGGAATACCATTTTAAAACTCCAAGCTACCTTGGGTCCTTTGACCTTTAACAATGAAATATCCCTAACAAAGATTACAAACAATGAGAAGAACATTTCCTTACTGAAGAGTATTTTAACCGTCTCGTATATGTCATGTGTCGACCAAATTGGAACTAGTCGCAATATTTCAGGGATCAAAGAATATGGGAACAATATTAAGGATCCGTTTAAAAGAGGTCACACAGTATACCCTGCTAAACGGTAGTTTAAATTGCTATTGGGTTAAAAAGTATTTCCTATTTAGTATAAGGGTTTCTGAGGTAGAGGTCCGTAGATCTGAAATTTGGAACGAAGCTGAACTAAATTTCGATGGTATTAAAGGTGTCCTTTGCGAAACGGTTGTCAAAACTGGAATTCGCTGGATCATATCGAACGAATAACAAAAAATTATTTGTTCTCCGTAAAACTGAAAAAAACTATATATCAAAGTGTGGACTTATTAAAATGCGCTCCTAAATGTATGCTTTACAATATTGTAATTAGAATATTCTAAAAGTTAAACTGCGATTCCAGCTATAAAAGCAATAAATACTATCGTATACAGAGCCTTTTCGAGACACACTTTTTGTTAAAATCCGCTCCTAGATGTATGCTAAATTTTTCTGTGATTTAACTTATAAAAACAAAGAAGCCGTCGTTGAAGCTTTACGGCACACATTCATACAGTGTTGAGCGCTGTTTAAATCACTTTTAACGAAACAAATTATTAACGCTTATGAATGGGATGTAGGCATTTAAATTTATATAAATGAGCCGTCATTTACACACTTATAAGTATAAACATGTAGAATGTGGCAAAAAATCTGAATGAATTAATCTTTTAAAACAACAATGAAGCCCCACTTAAGTATTATAAATTGTAGGACTATTTAAATTTAGCGAAATAGGCGGATTTGGATTATTAAATTTTGTCGCACAGATTGCAGGACAGTACGCAACGGCCGACGGCCCCATGCATGTTGAGCAGTTAAAACATAACTACATATGCCTACCTATGTATGTGTGAGCATGAGAGCGGTGGGTTGGGCGGCACAGCTTTAATGGGTAATATGAGTACGCAAAATTCTATATACATATGTATGACATTTGCGCCAATATGTAGTCACACAAAATATGAATATGCATATGCTTGTAGGTATGTCTGTATGTATTTATGAGAATTTCTTTATTGCTGGGAGTACGCGTGCAGCAGGTAATTTAAAATTTTTCTAGCAGGAGGTAGGGGTGAAAATTTTGCTTGGGTACGACAAATTGGAGTTGTTGTTGTTGGTTTGTAATACCTATATGAATATAAATACATATATGCGGTGTGTAGCATACTTTTAGGCGCATAGCCATACATATGCTAGTTACAAGTGAAAATTGTTGTATAAATTTTTGATTAGACGTCTATGTTTGGCGGTGCGGAACATTTGCTGCTTGGTTTGGCATATAAAAGCTGCATTTTTGGTTTGCTGGTTAGCTTGGGGGGCTAGGCAGTGTGGACAGGTTAACATACATACATAGTTAGTTAGTTAGTGCCTAACGCTTAGCATTAATTATGTATACATATTTATGTTTATGTTTTTGCAGTGTTCGACATACATATATAAACTAACACACTGTTGCGTCTGGTGACTGGCAAACTAGGAATATATGAGTAGATATATATTATTATAGCTTTTAGTTGGCCGCTGCTGTGCGGTGCGTGTTGTTTGAAGCCAGTCTAATGCGCCTACTATATACGTTAATTTTCACAAATTTTGCTTATTATTATAACGTTATTATGCTATATTTGTTTACACGTATATGTGTGTTGCTGTTGCTGTTGTTATTGTTTGCATGTAGGTTTTGCAATTGCTTTTAATTCATAACAAAAATATGTTTATGGTTATGGAAAGAAGCCGTTGCGCGCATATGCATACACGAGTATATATAAAATTTGCTTAACTGCATAGGTTTTTTTTTAAGCAAATAAATAAGAAATTGCACAAACTTAGTCGTCTTTTAGGCGCACAACACAACGTTCACTTACCTGACTTCGGACTGACCAAATCCTTCGCTTTATTATTCATACGCCGCGGACCGGTGCCGCCAGATCCCATTGGTCCGGAATGCGGTCCGGAACCGGGTGTACCGCAACCGCTAACGCCGCCCGTTTGACCTGGAAGGTGGTGAATTGGTTAATAAATAGGTAAAAAAATATATATTTAGGAAAATAATAGCATTAAATTTAAATTAAATAAATGTTTAGGCAGGAATATGTACCGATAAGCATTCATTTAGAATTTTTTTATAATTTAAATCAAAGAAAAAAGAAGCATACATTTAGGAGCGCATTTTAATATGACATGTAAGGGTTGTCTTCCATAAAAAGCGGTTTTAGGAATCACTACTCTTTGGAAGACTAAGTTGGAGCAGAAGTATTCAACGTCAAGCCCGATTAGTGGAGAATATGAACGGATTTCTCCAATTTTTGGAACAGAGATGCCACTTAAAGCACTTTAAATCTCGTAAAAATTGCTTATATAGATATATAGGCTGAATTTAATAAACATTAATCGGGTTTAATGATGCTTTTATGACTAGTAGGCATGGTTGTTGTCCGATACACAACCTATACTAAGAGATCGTTGAAAAAAATTTTGGTCCATTCAGTCTCGTAATATTTTTCCTTCAATGTAAAACTCTTTTTCTCGAAATATATTATTGAATGAGACCATTTTTTGGGTATGGCAAAGAACCGATCCCAATTCATTAATAATACCGAGATACCTTGGGTATATAATGGAATACATGTCCTTTATAAGCACCGAAAGATCAAGCTGATTTTATCGAAATATTTTTCTCGAGCTATCCGTCTATCGGAAAAATAACAGACGAACATTCTCAAATTACATTTATTCTCACAGAGATCAGAATAACTCTATGCAATGCTAGAGGTCTTCCGTTTGCAAAGTAAAATTATTAAACTCTTCCGAAATATATGATTGTAAATTATATAAGAATTTAAAAATACAGTACTCACCTGGCAACCTTGGTGGACGGGGCTGTTCAACCGGAAGCACTCTTCTCCGTTTCTTCGGCAGTTTAGCTCTGGCTTGCGTATGCGAGTAGTACATGGCAAAGTTGCTCACAATGACGGGTACGGGCAGTGCGATCGTTAGCACACCGGCAAGCGCACACAATGCGCCCACAAACATGCCAATATAGGTCTTTGGCACCATATCACCATAACCGACGGTGGTCATCGTGACCAGTGCCCACCATAGACCCAACGGGATACTATTAAAATCATTATGCGGATTCGGTTGTATACGTTCCGCATAGTAAACTAGGCTTGCGAAAATCACAATGCCCAATACGAGGAAAAACACCAGCAGCGTGAGCTCTTTTGCCGATGCACGAAACGTTTGTATTAGAATTTTAAGGCCGGACGAATGACGCGTCAATTTAAATAGACGCATAATACGTATAATTGATAAGAATTCTAAAATATCGGCGTTCTCTAAATGAGATGCGAACCGTTGAAGCACAAGATCGATATAAAAACTAAGCGTTGCTATATAATCTATGATGTTAACAGATGACTTTATGAATTCACATTTATTTGGCGAGGATATGAATCTAACCTATAAAATTGATGGAAAAAAGAGAAGTTTGTTTTACACTTTAAGGATAGGTAAAGAAGAATGTTTGGATGTGTTCTACATTAAGCTCTAGATCTTAAATGTTTCGGGAAGCTATAAGCTACTAAAGAGGCGGGTTTATTTTCTCAATTCTCAACTCAAGAGGAATCTGAGTGCCTGATAAGACTCGAAACTCAAGACCTCTCAGGCTAACTGCTCTGAGAGAAGTCTTCGGCAATGTAATAATTTATATATAATACTGCATGTAGTTCAGTAGATTGAGATTATGGACCCATTGAAGCATTCTTTTGTGTCTACAGACCAGTGTAATACATTTTAGAACGATTCTATCTATGCCCAAGTGTCATAAATCGAATAAATTTTAACCTCACTACTAAGTCCTATATATTTCCGGGAATGTCTTATATGAGAATTTTTGACCATCTATCCTCCGTTTGAGACCGTCGTAAATTCTACATACAAGTAGTCTAGTTGATTTTTATATGAATAGCTTTTACTTGAGAAATTCAAGGTCTCTTCTTGTCTATTAATATATAGAGAAATTATGTGACTTTGGAAGAAGTCTCAGAAGTGGGAGACTGCATTCCGAAGATCCGAAACTAGTTTCGTTGAATCCTTGTAGAATTAATATTTGTTTCTATGTATTCTCAGAAATCTCTTTCTGTACCTCTATTCGAATCTACTATATCGCACACATACAACACCGAATCCACATAATCTATGTAACTCCAATACTTACCAGTATTTCGAACGTAAACCAAGCATTACAAACACACTCGATATAAAAGAAAGCTATATGTGCATTTGTTTGCGGTTTATCGATGTACCATGCCATATTACCACTGGATGTATTCACCGATGTATTAACGAGGTATGGTACACGCATATCCGGATGTGTTTTCAGGCAGAATGATAATATGGATACACAAATGAAAAATACCGAAACTACACCGATTGTCTATTGAATAAAAAAAATTGAAGAAATTTTAGAAATGGTCCATTGAGCTAGATGAGGTTTTGTGTGTCTTGCCTTGGCCGCATTCGAACTGTATGGCTCGTCGAAGAGCGACCAAATGCGCGGTTTCATTTCTTGCCACCACGACAATGTGCCCTTGTAGTAGTCCTCTTCGAAACCGAATTTGCGCGCCAATTCCTCTTCGGACGGTTTTTCTGTATCTAAATCCAGACGATCTAATACCGCTAATGTCTCTTGTGTGTCTCTGTGCTGTAAGTGAAAAATGTGAACAAGATTAAAGAATATCATCGCATAAAATATATAGTATAAAGTAAACTGAAGATCTGAAACTCTGTGCACCCTGAAGACTCTTCAAAATTGGAAATATTCTTGTAAAGACTCTTATCAAGTTTTCTATAACGATGTAGTCTAAGGAGGGCGGCTTAAACATTTCGATAAAGAGCCTTGAAGACTCAATTTTTCCACTGATAAATCGAGATTATGTGAAGAGATCTCATGCAAATGCTGAAAGCTGTAGACAATTGAGTTGAGTCAATTTGCTATCGCATCAGAAGATCCCGACGTCAGAGGGAATGGGGTTCGGACTAGATGATGTGAGAAGTTTACATTTTTTTTCTGTTGTTGAGGCGGTTAAGATTTTATCCAAGCCGGTTTCGAGAATACTGCCATTGTGACAGTCCTCGATCGGTTTAAAATCGGAGGCCGCTCTTGCTAGGAAGAACCGATACTGGCGTGGATCGTAGGTCGGAACATAAATTATCTCAGACTGCTTAGTTTTTATCAGAGGCTCACTTTTGGCCCAAAATAGTCAGATAACACATCTTATGCATTATGATTTCTGTTCGCGATACCCACCTGCGTGTATGTCATCCAACAGCATGGTTCGACTTGATTCGAATCTAAGCCCCAGAACTCGAGCTCCTCCTCGAACAGTGGCCCACAAACGTCTGTCGGATAGTGCAGCTTACCGGTTCTAGAAGAAGCAATTTAAATTAGCAAAGCAATATCATCAACCTTATAAAATGGAACTCACCTATAGTAGTTAAGTACTTGAGCAAAGACTCCCGGATGCCGATCGAAAAAATACTCATTCAATATGGGATCATAATTGGCTAACGCCTCGGTGAGACGTGACAATCTGGTGGCGGGTATTTTCTTCAATGTCGCCTTATACGTTTCGTGCCGAATGCCGCCCACATTCAGCACGACCCGATTTTCCGAATCCATATTTATCAGATTCATAGCTGCATGCGAGTAGTGCATATTTTTAGGTATGAATTTCATTTGGGAGCTTTGATAGGTGCGTGTCTGTTGGTGCCTCATAAAAACCGTCTGTATTCTACGTTTACGTGTCGTATGTGCGTTTGTATATATGTGTGTTTATGTGTGTGGTTTTGAGTCTGAGTGTCTTCTTAACTTGAATATTATGCTAGCGTGTGTGTGTGTGTTCACTTTAACTACAATTACGATATGCTAATGTAATATTGCTTGTGTTGTGTGTTGCTGTTGTTTTTGTTGTAATGTTGTTTATGGGAATTGTGATTTGATTTTGGTTTTTATTTTTTATTGTTGTTGGTTCTTGGTTGCAAACCTTTCAGTTGTTATTGTTGTACACTCCCGTCGCGATATGCAGTTTCAATGTGCCGCCTGCGTGTGATTATAAAATATTGTTGCTGCATTTGTATGTTGTACCGTTAACAATAGTTGATCATGTTGACATGGCCGTTGCATATGGTCACCAGTGTTTAACATATCATCTGCAAGGGAAGGTTATAAAATTTAATTAGATACGACAATACTCATATAAATGACTTCAGAAGATGTTCTAGAAAAAGACATTTTATTGAATTTTTTGTAACTGTATTTTACTTAGTTGTATGTAGTTGTTCAAAGTTTTCTCTTTTTCAGTCACGTGACATAATAGCAAAAATAAATGTCTATTTCGCTTAGCTTTCGTTTCTAAAACTCTTGAGATATTTAGGTGACATTGAACCCTGGTTTATTATTAGTTTATTGATCAACTTTTTGAGTATTCGATTGGTCTCTATTTTAATTTTTAAACTCGGCACAAAGTTTAATAGAATAACGAAAATCGTCCTATATAGTGTATGAGGGCTGAGGAAATTCCTAAACCGATTTCATTAATTTTCTCCAGCAAGGTACACTATATCCAAGACTTTTTCAGTCACTTAACTTCGCTAAGATATCTCACATACTAATCAATACATATATGCAGATTAAAGCCCACCGTATTTTTGAAAAACCCATAATTGGGTATATGGGAGCTAGGAGATGTTATTATCCGATTTTAATAATTTTTGTTACCGAGACGCACTATTAGAATAAACAATTTCCTCTGAATTACATTAAATTATCAGAGAGATTTATCCATATTTTCGGTTAAAATTTACCCTTAGGCGCGGAGTTCAACATGTTCGAAAACAGGGGCCTTGAAAAGTTATAGTCGGTTTTCTACAATTTTTTCTCAAGTCAAGACAGAGATGATATGTACTATTTGTGTAAAGTTTTATTCCGCTATATTCATTGGTTCCTTATGTATACATTATAAAGTGATGGAATCAGATGGAATTCAAAATTGAGTTATATGATAAGTTGTCGTGGTTATGAACCGATTTCATCCTTTTTTCACATGTGTCATCAGGGTGTAAAGAAAGTATTATATACCGAATTTCATTGAAATCGGTCGAGTAGTTCCTGAGATTTTGACCCATAAGTGTGAGGTGCCACGCCCATTTTTCATTTTGTAAAAAAATCTGAGTGCAGCTTCCTTCTGCTATTTCTTCTGTAAAATTTAGTGTTTCTGACGTTTCTCATTAGTGAGTTAACGCACTTTTAGTCATTTTCAACCTAACCTTTGTATGGGAGGTGGGCGTGCTTATTATCCGATTTCTTTAATATAAGGAAACGGCTAAAAGAAACGACTGCAGAAAGTTTGGTTTATATAGCTTTATTGGTTTGCGAGTTATATACAAAAAACCTATTTGAGGGCGGGGTCACGCCCACTTTTCCAAAAATATTACATCCAAATGTGCCCCTCCGTAATGCCATCCTATGTTACAAATTTTATTTTCATAACTCTATTTATGGCTTAGTTATAACTCTTTATGTGTTTTTGGTTATCGCCATTTTGTGGGCGTGACAGTGAGTGATTTCGAAAGCAACCTCCTCAGGGTGGCAAGGTATACGTGCTCCAAGTTTCGTTAAGATATCTCAATTTTTACTCAAGTTATCCATTGCACGGACAGACGGACGGACAGATAGACATTCGGATTTTTACTCGTCTCGTCACCCTGATCATTTTGATATATATAACCCTATATCTAACTCGTTTAGTTTTATGACTTACAAACAACCGTTAGGTGAACAAAACCATAATACTCTCTTAGCAACTTTTGTTGCGAGAGTATAAAAAGACTTCGCCTTGTTTATTCTTACTTCAAAAGGCTCATTGGTATCCAGTTGAACCTGATCCATGGTCTAAATTAACGATATTGAACAATTAAGACCTATCGACATTGAGTTCAGAAATACCCTAACCCCTTAGGGGTGGCCAGGATTTTCAAAACATAAATTTTTGTTTGTTATGCAATTTGAAGTTTATCCGATAATTACTTTTCGTGTTATGCGCACTCCAGAACTCTAGTGTGAAATTTTTATTGCGTTTTTCTCAAAACTATGCAGCTATTACATAATAATCCTGGGCCTGATAGAAGCCTTTTTTGTTGTTCAAAAATTTCGATTTTTTAAGACCAATCAACTGTTGTTATTTCCTGAGAAAGCTTCTATCAGTCCCAAGATTAACTATTTATTCTATTTTTTCTTATCCGATTGATTTTAAATGATGAACTTATGAATGTCACCGCAACGACCTTTTTTTTTAGAACTGGGTCAACACGAACTATAGATATAACTTTGGAAATTATTATATCCTTTTTTTTTTAATTTTCGTGAGTTCAAGTCACAACATTGTGTAATAATGCCAAATTATTACTTTTGTAAAATAATATGATTTAATAGAAAAAAAATTCTAATTTTTCGTGTCTCTGACTATCCCCAACCATTAATTTTTGAGACCAGGTATACCAAATTTTGAAGTATAATTATCCTGGATACCTTACTCAAGTTCAATAAGCAAAAGCAAAGATTCGAAGTTATATAAGTGTATATGGATGGACTGTCCAAGTGACTACTAGTACGGTTCTAAAGTTGAGTAGAGTGTTCAAGATAGAGGCGATAATAGCATGATGCCCAGAATAATATGAACTCTCTGGCTCTGAACATACGTAGACTCTATGTGTAGCAAGGATTCGGTTTTCCATTGTGTTTTTATGAATTCTGTTAGGTTAGTTTAGGTCCGGTTGCAAGGCTAATCGCCGAAATGAAGCTTTCATCGGACCGTTAAAGTTAAGTCCTTTTTGATGGCAAAAAATTCCGGAAGTTAAATCAGTTTAGATCATATGTAGACAAAGCCCATTGAATCCATCACCAATCTACTTAACCGCTTGGTTTAAATTCTAACTAGTTTCCTCTGGAAAACTAATGATGGTATAAGATCCAAGGTGTTCAACCTTACTCTGACAAAAGCAAGACAGTCGTCTTCCCCCATACAACTTCGATGCTAATTCGCTCATTAGTATCGCTACGAAATGAGAAAGATGAACTTTGTGGAAAGGTGGGAGCTCATTAAACCTCGTGTGATCTTTTCCGAACCAAAAAGACCTTGCGACCTCCGCTTATAACGGCAGCCACTTGCAAGTAAATTAAAAAGATGTCTTCCTCTTTTCAGCAATAGTGATTCATTGTGAAACTCATGGAAACTTCTATCAAATTCTAATAAACAATTCTAAACAATACAGCAGACTCTTCCAGCTAACATTACTGACTAATTTTCCCTGAATATTGACCATGTGATATTTTCTGGTGATTTTTACTTTTAACTTTGACGAAGACAAGACACTTTCTAATAATAATCAAATCAATTTTTATGGCCGACAAAATGGTTTTTGGAATATATAGTCCACAGTGAGGCATAGCTGGTTGTATATTTGTATATACATACATAATTAACAAGAAGCGAAATATATTTGCATGTAGCACAAATTCATTCGATTAGGCGCCAATTCAAGTCAATTAATATGCCAAATATAAATGTAAACACATGTAAATGTACGCACATACAAAAGTATATATTTATGGACTTATATATTTGCTCGATCTCAAGCGCTTTTTAAACATTACTCTAATTGTTTATGCAATCTAAGAAAAAACACGTGTATTTTTGCGAAATTATTTCAATTGCTTCGCCAACTAAACTTTATTATTATTTACGATATAAATTTGGAAAAATTAAAAAAAAATGCGCGTTTGCTCAGCTCTAAATATTGTGCTGCGCTTGGCATTGTTTTTGGTTTCTATTTGTATTTTTTGTTTAGTTGTTGCTGTTGTAGCTTGTGGGCACCATAATTTCCGCTAATTTTCAATAAAACAACTTAATTTAAAATTTAAATTGCGTGGTTGCCATATTATTTGATTTAATGTTTTTTGTTTTTTTTTTTCATTTCAATTGTGTGTTTGAGTGTGTGTGCGTTCGTGTTTATTTACATGTTTAGAAATATAAATCAGCGCAAGTTATGGTTATGAGGCACGGATGTACATAATAATGTATGTATGTATGTGTATATTTGTTGTATGAGAACCGCAACCACGCACGAATGACTAAGGCAATTACGCGAATTTGTATTTTGGGAAACACTCTGGGCCGCATTTAGACGCAGCGCAGCGAATTAGCTGGCTGGCCCGAATTACATGCATATCATTGGCGAAGCTTGAATGCACACAAAGCACAAAGCACGAGCGAAAATCAACAAAAGTGCCAGAAAAACAAATAAACAATGAAAATCGGAAAAGTTAAACAAGTTAAATACACTACACGGGATTAATGGCAAATGACTTGCCGCATTCAAGGGGCGGCGGATGGAGGCGCAGTGCGGGAGTAGTGATGCAAATATTCAAAATGAGGAGGGGGGAGAAAAATATCAAAAAATCGTATTTAGAAGGTGAGCACAAGCACGCAGAAATTTAGTTGTAGAAATACAGACTTACTTACTGGCAAGCATACATATGTACATACAAAGAAACAGACATACATACTCTCAGGCGCATTGGAGTGTCCATTCGACATAGACATAAATGTATAAACAATCATTTACAATTTTAAGTAAGATATACATACATACAAACACACAAAAATATGTACAAACACTCATATACATATATCTATATATAGTATATTCCCACATCCACTTGTTCTTATGTATTTATGTAAATCGCCGCTAGGCGCATCACTTGTATAATGTTTATCCAAATAGCCAGAAAACGAAAATTCCAATTTATAAACAAAATAAACACGTTTAGTTGCAGAGACACATACATCCATATATACATATTTACATGTGCGCATACTTATATAATGTTGCTGCATAAGCGTACGTCACCGGAGCAGAAATTTGCATAGGTATCGAAAAAATGAAATCCCCTTTTCATGTGCACGCGCATGATATTACCTCATTGTGGCGGGAGTTGCCACGGGAAGCGCACGAAATTATTCTGAACTTTTAAAGATGGAACTGGAATTGTGTGGGACTTTTAAGGACATATAAACACTCCATACATCCCAACGCAGTTCCAGAAAAGATTTAAGTGTTATTCGATCCGGTTTGAAAACGGAAACTACACCCTATCAGTTAAGATTTGTCTCTGAATACTGTCGTCTCCGACTTTTTTAGAGTTATCAGGCGAAATTGTTACCCAGAGCCAGAAACCTTAACTGAGAAGTAAAAAGTGGTGCTGATAATCGATCTAACTATAGCTTTCATAGATATCCAATTCTCCAACGTAAGAAAAATTGAAGTTACGTTGCAATCTCAGTAAGTTTTTGGATGCCAAAAAGGTGGACATTTTGCTAGCTAAAAAGGACTCTCATTCTTCTAAATTTCCACTCGCTCTGTCATTAATATTGAGAACCCAATTCTATAAATCCTAAAATATCAAGTTGTCTGGGAATTCAGGCTAAGTTATTCCGGTTGAACCTCTTCGAAATATCACACATATCATATCTTATACAATATCAATTTTAAATTTCCTTTGAAATGAAATTACTGTATATCGACAGAACGACGTGAGCTTACCATAAATGTGCTACAGATATTTATTTTCTACGAAATAGTTTATCCAGAAGGCAAATGACTTTGACAGTAGCGATCTTTTATCCATATATGTCTCAATGAGTGTTTCTAATTATGAAATTTCCTAGACAATCTACTATTCCGTCTAGATCTCACGTGGGCTCTAGCTAACCAGAAGACTACTACATTATTCTTCGATTAAATTCTGCAATATAAAAGGTGGCTGCTCAAAGCCTAAATAAAATATAGATGAAAACTAAATCTAACTAGTATAGAAGAAAAACAAATGTTTCGTGTTGATAAAGAGCCTGTCTGTATTTATCGAACCCTGTCCAAAGAAACCTCATTATATAAGTTTTAGCTTCTTAAAAGCTATTTTAATAATGTTTTCGTAGTTTCGTCAAATTTTACCTCTATTGTGGGGTACATCTCATATTTTCTTAGAGATAGCAAATTTCAAAAATTTTCAATAATTTCGGCTAAATTTTGTACATTTTCACATTAGATTCCCACGAATTATGCAACTATTAAAACGCCTTAAATTAATAATAAATTAAACAGGAAGACTAAAGCTGAGGAAAAAAAGCGCTATTAAAAGTTTATTACTTTTGTGCCAAAATCGTTAAGTGCTAGTCTATAATGCAAGTGTAATACAAATAAATAAAAGTCTGAACGATAATGAAACATAAAATAAAGTAAACAAAGCAATTGACGTAGAATAAATAAAAATGCAGTTTAAAATGATGAGTTATGTGTTTGATGGAATTAATTTTTATATCAAACACTAAAATGTGTGATTTATAAAAACTAATTTTACATAAATAAAATAACAGTTTAAATAAAATAGAGTTTACATATATCTATAGACCTATCATCATTGTAAGGGACCGAGTGCCGATTTTTTTAATTCTTTGAAAAAAAAATCATCGAAACTGAAGAAGTTTTCTTATAAGAACCGTGAGGTTTGTATAAAAAAAGTATTTTAGACGGCCACTATTCACTTTAGGTGAGCCAAGACCTCAAGGAAGGACAAATATTCGGTTATAAATAAATTTCTTTTGAAACGTTTATGCAAAATGGCTGATGTAATTATAGCAAATCGTTTCTTAACTCTTAACCACCCTTAAATTTTCAAAAAATTTATTTTTTTATTTTTGCTCAATTTCAATGTCTATATTCTAACGAGTCTTTTGAAATATATTCGAAAACAATAGCACAATAATTACGAAAGTTATGCTCATTAGAAGGCAGCGCGGTGGGAGCGCGCCTATAGTATAATACATTTTTATCTTCTTTTGCGTTTTTCTCCAAACCACATTTTTCGAGACTGTGTACATGATAACTCAAAAACTATTCAACCGATGGACTTGAAAATTAAAATACATCTTCCTAAATAGATTTACCACAGAGTGACGGGGGATTTTTTCGATTGAATAATTTGAAAAATGTTTATCCAAATTTTTATACGATATTTTTAGCCCAAAATATAATCTCAATTTTTGAGGTGCTTTCAATTGCATACAAATTTATTTAATAAAAAATTAAAAAAAAACGACCACGTCACTCTGTCCACAATTTATCACTTTTAAGAAAAATAGTACTTGTTTCAGACAAAAACTAGAATGCGCATCATATACACCATCAAGGAGTAATCCGTAAGGATTGATCCACGCCAATGCTTATATCTCTGCCATTTTTAATTAAAAATAATATATTATTTTTTAATATTTAAAAATCTTAAGATATGTATTAAATTAGTAATAAATGTAAAGAAGTCAAACCTCAAACAGTTTTGTCAAAAAAAAAATCGTAAAAAACCATGAGATTTCCATGCCTTCAGGGTGGCATAACCCCTTAAATGCATGGTGTACTATATATGGTACATGCGATTTTAATTCGATCAAATTAATCTGTATCGCAGTTTGGTTTACTCACAGTATTCGTCATAATTGCTAACGATTATTTAAAAATTACCGCAGTTTATACTCAGTTGGGGCTGACCTCATGCATTTAAGGGTTAAATATAAAAGGAAATCTTCTTAGGTACAAAATCGTTTCATAAAAATATTAACTCTTTTCTTTGAAATACCAACTCAGTTTTTTCGGTTCTTGCCACCAAAAACTCATCACTCGATTTTGATCAGTCTGCGTATGCATTACCATAATGACTTAAAAGCTACCCTAATACATAAATCTACTCTTTAAATACATGAGCTTAAACCATTTCCTCACACTAAAGGATATGAATTACATTTTTCCAACCGTCCGTGTTTTAATACCAGTAATCTGTAAAGCAGGCTTTAATAAAATCACCCCGCTTACACTAATTTTGGTAAGTGGACTCACCACCTTGCTGGCTGACTGCCTGTAAAATGAAATAAATTCCATTTTTTCCTTTCTCATACAAATTATTGGCAATTTTTCATTTAGTTATTATTGTTATTATTAAGCTAAATACACTTGTACATATATATTTGCATAAAGTCTGGCGAGTTAATGCTGCAAGCCGATTTATTTCAATTCACACACAAACACGTCTACATAAATACTTTAGTAGATATATGGTATATATATGTAATGCGGTAGCTTTGTTTTTGTCTGCGCACGCTAATCGTCGCTTACAACGCACGCAAATACACAGCTTTAATGGCAAAAGCAACGAAATCCGCAAAGGCCGCCCCAAAATATAAAACAAAGAAAAATTACAGCCAAAGCAACTAAAAATACAAAAACAAAAACAAAATACAAAAAAATCAACAATTATACTTGCCCACCTATCGAGCACTGCGCGGGCGGTCACTGCGTATGAGTAACATTCACAAATGCACTCACTCAGTCAGGCAGGCAGGCAGCAAAGCGCAAATTCATGCTTACTGCGGTGCTCATTTCAACGCTACAATCATTTTAACCCGCATACACCACAGCTAGCTACTAGGGCAATAATATTGCGAAAATTTTGCCGTTATACTAACAGTAAATGTATTGTATATGGATGTGTGTGTGTGTTCAACCAACAGCCTGTCGATATTTTGCTATCTATCTGTGTGTATGTGTAGCTTATGTTTTAATTGTATACTTTGATTTTCATTTTCATTTCAATTTAATTAGTAAACACTTCCCATGCATATCACATTCGAATACGAAAAATGTTCGCTGTACCATTCATACAGCGTGTAAGCGCGTTGTAGCGCGAACGCTTTCAAATTTTATAACATGCACTTAAGCAACTACTAATATTGGCAATATGCATAGCTACATTGCATTTTTACATGTGTAGGTGTATATTAGTATTTGTCTGTCAGCCAATTCAGCAATTTCGTAAGTGCCAGTTTCGCTGTCGATCGCGCTGTCAGTTGGCGCAGTCAATTGACGTTTCATTTGCACTATGCGAATTTCGCCGGCATACAGTGAGATATATTTTGGCATTTACATGTTGGTAATTGTATACAAAAAATTTAGGGTTTGCCAATTTAACGATCTAGCAGCATATTGAGTGATGTTCTGTGCAAGTAACCATATTAAAACTATCAATGAATGTAGGCGGGCGCTATACAAAGTATCTAATATACTAAACAAGTTCGTGTTGCTTCAATTTCTTTCGAAAATCTTTGATTTCGATTATTAGACATATCGATTATAGCGATCTTCCTACCTTGCGACATAATTTTTTAGGTAAATTTTCCTTTTGCTTTAAAATAGGTCTGAATCTTAGAGATTACTTATGGATCAACCTCAATGACCATCCAAAATCATTTTGTGTACTTTTGTGATGTGTTCTTGCTTCTTTTGAATGCATGCTGATTTATCTAGGTTGTAAGGCTGTTTCCCAAAGGAAAAACACACGTAGACTTTAAAATATAGTCCTTTGTGAAGCCTGGATCCCCCCTAGATCAACAATTAGGAGTCTACAAAGCGCCCTGAACCTACTACAAATCTGCAGAGATTTTTAACTTCTGTTCTGATTTTTAACTGTTCTAGAAAGTGAGATCCAGAAATATCTTTCTTGATCTCGTAAAGGCGGCACATTCCAGAAGAAAGTGATGAGACGATTCCACCTCATCCTTCTCCATGCAGCTTCTACAGCTAGCATCCGGTAAGATTTTTAACCTTACAGCGTGAATCCCAATGGGACAGTGGCCAGTAAGAACCCCTACGATTAAGGAGAGGTAAGGATTACTGAGGGCGAAAAGTTCGGTAGACCTACCGCGGCTTACCTTAGGCCAAAAGGATCTTGAGACTAAGCATGTGTTGGTAACTGACCAGCGCCTACCCAGCTCAACCGAGGCCCATCTGTCCAATCGCAGACCGCAATAGGATAATGGTGCTCCTACATGATTTCATGCTTCTAATAGTGAGTTCGTCGTTCCTGACCTTGCAAGCTCATCAGCCTTACAATTCCCCGCGATGCCACAGTGGTCAGGAACCCAGACTAATCTAATTGAAACGCTGATTTATCTAACTAGAACATATATACTATTCCATTCAAGTGACGCCTGTTCCAGCCAAACATGTATAGTAGTATCCAGAAAACATCCAAAGTGAATATCAACGGACAGGTCTTCGTTTCGCGACATATGTATTTTGAGCAATAATATCATGATTATTGGTTAACAAATATTTTGAAATAATCTTGATCCCTTTAAAGAGAAACTCCTGTGTATCTCTGTGTATATCCTTACTATGTTTGCTCGTTAATAATCACTGATTCTCGCAGTATTGGCAGCAGAAGCAAGTATGATAATTAGTCGCGTGCAACACAAAGTTGATTCAGCATTTTTCTCAACCCAAAAGGAGATATCTCAATTTAGAGAGATGCCTTGCATAATTCGTTTTAAAATAACTTTATCAATTTTTCTGCTCAATTAAGTCGTTTTGTCTTTTTGCCTCACATAACTAACTTTTGAACAGAAAAACTTTATCTCATTTAACTGAGCTGCCACATTGATGGATGTGTCAATTATCTCTACTCTTTGTTTTTGTGTTAGAAAAGGATATAAATACTAAAAGTAGTGGGTGTTTAGGCGCTTTTCAATGAGTGTTTTTGAATGAGGTAAGGCTTTTTCCGTAGTTGGTCTTTCTGACAGCTGTTACTTGATTTTTACTCAGTTTGGTTTGCCAAGGTTTATTGCTGATATACGGTCCCAATTGCAGCAAAAAGTAGTTGGGCCTCATACCTGGAATTTCTGGTTTGTCTGATTTTGGACTAGATTTTTTAAGAATATTTCTATAAAAGGATAAAAATCATCATTTCACTTCAGTTTATGTGAATATACTTCGTTCGAACAATTCGAACTTCGCTATGAAGTGAACGAGTATCGTATACATGTATTGAAACTTAAAAAAATTGGTGAAGTAAAAATCAACGTTGCTATACATAGATCGCAATATTACTGTTGTAGGTTATAGAATATTCGATATATTTTGACTAGAAGCAAGCGCTTTAAAAGGTTACGGAAGACACTTCTCCGGTCGAGCAATCTCCAATCTTTTTTTAACAAAATGCAGTATTATCGAATTTGTAAGGATTGTAAGGAAAAATTGTTTTATCTTATATTGCTTAATTAACTCTTGTAAAAAATGCTATGGGAAGTATTTTCTGAACACAAATATTCTTGAATATTCTGAGAAATTATTAAATTACCATCAGCTTTTCAATTGTTTTTGTATTGCCAAAATACGCTAATAGTCTCTATAAAAAAATATGAGGACTTTTTACTTTTAAATCCTATGTCATTTAGGCCCTGTTAGTGTTGATCGATCCGATTAAAAATTATATACAGTGGAACTTCTCTAACTCGAATCACCATAATCCACAAAAAATCTTCGAGTTAGAGAGACTTCGAGTTATAGAATTTTCATTAAAACTTAAAATTTTTCAAAAAGTGTTAAAATATAGACTTTTACACAGTGTTATTTATTTCCTTCGCATAAAATTATGTGTGAAACATAAATTCGGTAATTTTGTTTGCTGCAGTTTACTTTTGTTTGGCTCTTGCCTTTGTTATATGATTTATGCAATCCATAAGTGTAATATCATATTTTTTTGTTCGCCTCCTTACGATATAGAAAGGCTCCTCGATAGTACAATTTTAAATTTTGTATTATGAACTTGTCAAAAAGTTCGATTTATAGCAGGAAATTTGTATGAAATTTGATTTTTAAACGCTATTGCCAATTCAAAAGTTCAAGTTATGGATATCTTCGAGTTGAAGTTCGAGTTATGGAAGTTCCACTGTATTTTCTTTCAGATTGAATCTGATTTGCGCGACACGATAACTACTTTAAGTAATCTAAGATTGAAGATATGGTCTTCGACGATGCTCAGTTTCAGTATTATATACACTACTGTTACAATCAATATTATTATATTTTTTTCTTCGCCAAGTGCTTTAATTCTGTTGCTAATTGATCCAATAAGGACGAGAAGACAAGAGAACTTGTTTGTAGATTCGAGCATTTAAAGTTAATATGGAAAGAGTCAGTTGGAAGGTTGACCCAGATAGAGAGTATAGAGTAAAAAGATACCAGACCAGTTATGTCAGGCACAAAAACCATACAGAGTAGTAATTTTATTTTTATTCGATTTTATTTATTTAGTTTAAAGAAACTATGGAATCAAATGTTCAAAATATCGTATAAACGTATAAATGTATGAAAAAAATTATTTTTGTAAAAAAAAAATATTTTTGTAATTTTTTTTTTAATATTTTTAAAAATAAACGAATGATTTTTTAGAAAAAAATATTACGCATTAGAAGGTGTATTTAAATTTATAAAACCTTAAAACTCACATAACAACAAAAACAAGGATAATAAATTCGACTTAATCTGACAATATAAGCTCCAAAAATTTAGCTACCTATAGCGCTGATCCGCTGAATGCAGAAACATTTCTAGCCTTTTTCACTAAAATTCACCTGATGATGCAAATAAGTACAAACTTGCGAAACCACCATAAAACTATCATAACGCCCATTAAAAAAAATTATTAAAAATTACCACAAATATTTCTAAGCCATAACGATTAAGATTTATTTTTATGAGATTATAACTCAAAATCATTGGTTTGGCATACATTTCACACACCACAATGTCCGCACATGCCAGACGCATCAAAAAACACATCCGAAACACTTCAAAACATCTCAAACGATCATCAAAGAAACACGCGGAAAATAATTGAATTTGGAAAATTTCATTTCACATAAAATGTATTTACATTTACACTCATGTTGCTTTATGAAATTTTAAATAAATAATTTTCAATTGCTTATTAATGTTTATTGGCAAAATATTTTCATTGCTTTTTCGGCATTGTAGCCATTTCGACCATTTTGCAAACGGACTAACGCAGATTTTTTTCGCTTTTCTATTTTAACACTTCAATTTTGAGGTGTGAACATTAATCTATAATTGATGAGGCATGTTTGTGGTTTTTTCATGTTGTATTGTTTTTGTTGCAATAGCTGTCTGTGTGTTTTGTTTTTTGCTACTCAAAAGTCTTTCTAGCAATTCCCCAAAGGTGTTTGATGAAAAACGCAACATTTGCCTGGGTTGTTTGCACTTTTTTGCTAACTTTTTTTTATCGCTAATGTAAATGGTTTTTCGTGTGCGAATCAGTTGTAGATATGTAGGTGTGTGTTAGTGCTAAATTTTTTGTTTATTTTTTACACTTTTTTCTAGTACCCACTTTTTTGTTTTTTTTATTTATTTTATTTTCTCATTTTTTTTGTTTTTCTAATTTTTTCATTTCTCTTTTTTTTTGAATTTTCGGACTCCAACCTTTTTTGTTGTATGTATATTTGGCATATTCACTTGCTTGAGTGTATCTATGTTTATGTGTGTTTGTATGTATGTATTTCGTGTTGCGCCTGTGGTTTTTGTGCACAACTTCACAACTCTGTTTGCCGAATGGGGTGTCACTTCGCTTGCCTGTTGTTAGTTATTGTTGTTGTTGTTGCTGCTGCCAAGTTGCATCGATTTTTCGCCCATTGGTCCCATTTGCTGTTGTTATTTTTGTTGTTGTGCCTTGTGCCTGCTTTTTGCAACTTGTTTTTTTTCGCATTATAATTTCTTTTCAAACCGTTTTATTTTTGTTTGGTTCAAGGCAATGCATGCCGCATGTATTTTTAAAACTTCACTTAACACACTATAATTATGTATGAGCACAACAACAGCAACAACTAGCAAGCAAGCAAGCATGCATTAGCAAAAAGGACTTGCTTTGTATATATATATATATATATATATATATGTGTGTGTGTGTTTATATGTATGTGTATGCGCATAACTTATTTTCCTTTGTTATTTCATTACAGCAAGTGAACAATCATTAGTTTTGCCCGCAGCATATTCTGAGCGCATATGAGCGCACTCACACACATACATACATATACATACATGCATCACATGTGTGCCCAGCGGCAGCTTGTGCTTCATAAGCTAGACAGCGTCTGACCGTCCAAATAAAAGTTCAAGCAGTACGTAGCTACAACCACCATACTACTGCCTATAGACCAACGTGGCGTATGAGCAACCTGACAAGCGGCTCACGTGTCACCATACTACTATAGAGCACACACACACACACACTTTTAGATACATATACACAGTAGAGTACGCCCCTTACTACGGCTGTTGCGGTATTTCATCAGGCACATACAATATATATATATTTGGCGTAGGAACCGCTTTAAGCGATTATAGCCGAATCCACCAGAGCGCGCCACTCATTCCTCCTTTTTGCTTTTTGGCGCCAATTGGAAACACCAAGTGAAGCCAGGTCACTTTGCACTTGGTCTTTCCACCGGAGTGGAGGTCGTCCTCTTCCGCGGCTTCCTCCAGCGGGTACTGCATCGAATACTTTCAGAGCTGGAGTGTTTTCTTCCATCCGTACCACATGACCTAGCCAGCGTAGCCGCTGTCTTTTTATTCGCTGAACTATGTCAATGTCGTCGTATAAATCGTACAGCTCATCGTTCCATCGCCTGCGGTATTCGCCGTTGCCAATGTTTAGAGGACCAAAAATCTTGCGCAAAACCTTTCTCTCGAAAACCCCAAGAGTCGTCTCATCGGATGTTGTCATCGTCCACGCTTCAGCGCCATACATCAGGACGGGAATAATGAGCGACTTATAGAGTTTGATTTTGGTTCGTCGAGAGAGGACTTTACTTTTCAATTGCCTACTCAGTCCAAAGTAGCACCTGTTGGCAAGAGTGATTCTGCGTTGGATTTCAAGGCTGACATTGTTGGTGTTGTTAATGCTGGTTCCCAGATAAACGAAATTATCTACAACTTCAAAGTTATGACTGTCAACAGTGACGTGGGAGCCAAGACGCGAGTGCGCCGACTGTTTGTTTGATGACAGGAGATATTTCGTCTTGTCCTCATTCACCACCAGACCCATACGCTTCGCTTCTTTATCTAGTCTGGAAAACGCAGAACAAACGGCGCGGTTGTTGCTTCCGATGATATCAATATCATCGGCATACGCCAGGAGCTGTACACTCTTGTAGAAGATTGTACCCTCTCTATTTAGTTCTGCAGCTCGTATTATTTTTTCCAGCAATAGATTGAAGAAGTCGCACGATAGTGAGTCACCCTGTCTGAAGCCTCGTTTGGTATCGAACGGCTCGGAGAGGTCCTTCCCGATCCTGACGGAGCTTTTGGTGTTGCTCAACGTCAGCTTACATAGCCTTATTAGTTTTGCAGGGATACCAAATTCAGACATCGCGGCATAAAGGCAGCTCCTTTTCGTGCTATCGAGGGCAGCTTTAAAATCGATAAAAAGATGGTGAGTATCGATTCTTCTCTCTCGGGTCTTTTCCAAGATTTGGCGCATGGTGAATATCTGGTCCATTGTGGATTTTCCAGGTCTAAAGCCACACTGATAAGGTCCAATCAGTTCGTTGACGGTGGGCTTTAGTCTTTCACACAATACGCTCGACAAAACCTTATATGCGATATTGAGGAGACTTATACCACGGTAGTTGGCGCAGATTGTGGGGTCTCCCTTCTTATGGATTGGGCAGAGCACACTAAGATTCCAATCGTCAGGCATGCTTTCTTCCGACCATATTCTACAAAGAAGCTGATGCATGCACCTTATCAGTTCTTCGCCGCCGTATTTGAATAGCTCGGCCGGTAATCCATCGGCCCCCGCCGCTTTGTTGTTCTTCAAGCGGGTAATTGCTATTCGAATTTCTTCATGGTCGGGTAATGGAACATCTATTCCATCGTCATCGATTGGGGAATCGGGTTCGCCATCTCCTGGTGTTGTACTGTCACTGCCATTGAGCAGGTCGGAGAAGTGTTCCCTCCATAATCCCAGTGTGCTCTGGACATCCGCTACCAGATTACCTTCTCGGTCCCTACATGATAATGCTCCGGTCTTGAAACCTTCTGTTAATCGCCTCATCTTTTCATAAAATTTTCGAGCATTACCCATGTCGGCCAGCTTTTCAAGCTTTTCATACTCACGCATTTCGGCCTCTTTCTTTTTACGTCTGCAAATGCGTCTCGCTTCCCTCTTCAGTTCTCGATATCTATCCCACCCCGAACGTGTTGTGGTCGATCGCAACGTTGCGAGGTAGGCAGTCTGTTTTCTCTCCACTGCGGAACGACAATTCTCATCGTACCAACTGGTTTTTTGGCGTTGCCGTAGACCAATTGTTTCGGCTGCAGCAGCGGCACATACAAGCATATACATATTAACCCTCTATACACCCACACATACATACATACATATTGGCACACTTTTAGTTATTTGTATCCTTTTTATGGCCACCCGCTGCCGCACGCTTTACTAATTGTGTCAAAGTTTACCTTCACTACGGCCCACTTTCGCTTGGCATACATAGGCGCACTTACATTTACTTACATACAAACATACATACTTATATGCATGTGGAAGGGTATATGTGCCACACACATGTGAACTGTAGTTGTGAGCGCATGTTGACGCGTTTATTTCCTTGTTTATCAGTTTTCAATTTACAATTTTCAGCTTAGTCTACATTTAGCTTTTAACCATTTTGTTTTTTTTTGTACTAAACCACTACAGCCGCTGTGTGAGTAGCAATAAAGTACAAAAACAACAACAACAAGCGCCAGTTGTAACACGCAAGCATGCATAGTAGTAATAGGCGGTAACTGAAAAGCCTTACAACAACAAAAGGCAACAACAACAATTTTTGTTACTTTTTCTGAAAATGTTTTGTTGTTGTTGTCGTTGTTATATTTTATTATTGTTGTAGTTTTTGTTGTTGTTCTTTTTTATTTTGTTCTTGTTGTTTTTATTTTGTTGTTGTTCTTGTTTTTTCTTATTGTTTTTGGTTTTTTAGTTCATCCATGCCGCGCCTACACCGCCACCGCCACCTGCGCCGCTCTTTGAGTGAGTGTGTCCCTTTGCTCGGCGCTGCGCTGCGGTAGTTTTTATGTTGCCTCAAATTAATTGACTATTTAGGCATACTCAAACACACACACACACAAGCGCACACGCACGCACACACACATATGTACTAACATGAAAGTAGCCTTTTTTACATACAATTTGTCTGTATGTATGCGCTTATACATATACACACTTAATATTTTGTAATAATTTTCATGGCGTTCATTTGTTATATTTTTCTTTTGTTGTCGTTGTTTTTCGTTTTTTTCATTTTTTCAACAAAATTTCAGCTGTCAGCAGTCGCAATCACTCCACTCTACGCTTACTCCAGTCTATGCTAACTACTTCGTCCTGTCAAAGGCAGTGGTTTTTTGCTAATTTTTTTTTTCTATTTTTTCTCAACTTTCTGTTTGCCTCACCTACTACATGTGGCACCTCACTGGTGTCGCGAATTCCTGACTGCCCGTAGTACCACTGCTACTGCCCCAATTAGAGTGGTCGCCGTCGCCGCCGCCGCTTCACACGCTTGCATTCAGTGCGCTCACAACTTTGCACAGCTTTTCACACTTTAACTGTAATTTTTTTTCCACTTTTTTTCCCAGCGATTTTTTCTTCACCTTTTTTTTCTTAATTTCCTATTTTTTCGCTCTCCTGCCACACACACTTCGCTTTTGCCCTTTTTTTGGAGTATTACTTTTTTCACAACTTTTTTTTCGCTTCACATTTACTACTTCTTGCCACTTGGTGTGTGTACAATAATGAATGCTGTTGCTGTTGCTGCTTTCAATGCTTCGCCTTTCGCAACCACTTCCCGTGCTGCCTGCCGCAACTCACACACTCACTTGCTCGCTCGCTGGCTCACTTTAACTACATAATATTCTTTTACTGGCTGCCAGTATGCGTTTCTCCTTTCGCTTTTCTTATTATTATTTAATGCTTATTACTTTTTTTCAGCTTTTATCCACTTTTACAATTTCGTAATTAATTTTATTTTATTTTTCTTATTTTTTACAATTTTTTTTTCTACTTCTTGAGCTATTTTTTTTTCACTCTGCCGTTATTGCTTTCCGTTTACACGTTTCACCAGTCCGAAATTCTTTCACTAACTGACTTAACCGTTAAGCTCATTGCCAAAACAACACCTTTCTGGCAGTTTGTCTTCCTCTTCATGTTCTGCTTCTTCCTCTGCTTTATGTTTCTCCTTCGTTTGTTCATTGTACACTTATGCAGCAGCCATCGCTGTCGCGTTGACGGATATAAACAATTTCACTGTGGCGATGTTTACTTTATCAACATCGTCGTCATCGTCATTGCGTTGTCGGCGACCTCTGTGGCTGTGTGGGCGTATGAGCTTTCAACAGTGAATGTAATTTAAGGATAGATGTCGCTGTGATCAGATTTTTGAATGAGTGAAATTTGTGGCCAGTGCTGTGGTAGAAATGAAAGGGGGTTCCTGTAAGGGGTTCTTGGACCATTCTAGTGTTTTCAAAAAGTCGTAATTTTTTTGGCTTAAAGTACACTTTAGGGTCCTAAAAATGTTTTTCAATTGGTAAAATAGTGAAAAAAATATCCTGTCTAATGGGTTGTAGTGTTTGAGTCAGTCAACTTCAACAAGTCAAACTTTGAAAGCATTTCTGTCGAGACCGCATTTTTCAAATCGAACGACAATGGACTCAGAAACACCCATCCATTGAGAAAACCCTGCCAGACTTCTTCTTCTAGCCGAGTCCACAGCAGCGTGCCATTCATTTCTCCTCTTGGCAGTTTGGTCCTTGGCATACAGGTCCTTCTCCACCGTGTCCTTCCAGCGGAGCGGAGGTCTTCCTCTTCCTCGGCTTCCACCAGCGGGTACTACGTTGGAAACTTTCAGAGCTGGAGCACTTTCGTCCATTCGAACAACGTAACCGAGCCACCGTAGCCGCTGTCTTTTTATTCGCTGAACTATGTTTATGTCGTCGAATAACACATACATCATCCATAGTCTGCGGTATTCGCCGTTGCCAATGTTTAAGGAACCGTAAATCTTTCGCAAAACCTTTCTCTCGAAAACTCCTAGTGCCGTCTCATCGGATGTTGACATCGTCCACTCTTCCGCACTATAAAGTAGGACCGGAATGATGACGGACTTGTAGAGTTTGGTTTTTGTTCGTCGAGAGAGGACTTCACTTTTCAATTGCCTACTCAGTCCAAAGTAGCACCTTTTAGAGCACCAAAGTAGCACCTTTTAGTAGCACCTTAGAGTGTGTCTGCGTGGGACTTCCAAGCTGAAATTGTTATTGATTTTAATACTGGTTCCTAAGTATACGAAATTATCTACGACTTCAAAGTTATGACTGTCAACTGTGATGTGGGAGCAAATGCGCGTTGGTTTGCTATGTTAGGCTGATTGTTAGGACCCGTAAAAATTCCTTATGGTTCCTTTCTTTTCTACCCAATTTTTTTTAGTCTAATCGTAGAAATATACTACTTTTAGTATTATCGTCCGAGTTTTTTTTTGGTTCCATGAAGATACTTTGACTGGATATATCACTCCTCTGATGAAATAAAACAGTTCTACTATATTCTTTTGCGTTAGACCTTGAATTTGACGTATGTACTTTTCCAATGTTCCAATTCCAATTATTCGAAATTCGTAGTTTTAAGTCGATTCCGAACGGCATTTAAGGCGGTTTTATTAGGACCTTTTTCCTGACAGGTATAAGTCTTAAGGTTTGGCAAATCGCTCGTAGAAGATCGAAGAAGGTCTACGATTTTACGATCAGTTTGGTCTGCGTAACCTGAACGACCAAGGGCAGCTCGCTAGCATTCCTAAAAATAATTTGAGAATATTTTTCTTCACTACAACAACAACAAGGGACGTCGATTCTTCTAACCATATAATTTTATCCTTCCAAAACCGCCAACCCGGTAGCATTCTCTAAACATTTTTCGGAAATATTTTTTGCCGAAAAACAATAAAAATAGGTTATGTTTGGTGTCCGTGAGTTGAAATCAGCTTCGTTTATGCTCCAAAAACCACCAAATTCTGAAAGTCACTTGTTTTATGTAATTTCAATAATATTTATTATCATTATTTATTTGCTACATTTTTCTATGAAGTCTCAAATTTTACTTCTCGGGTCTTGCTACAATTTTTTTTTTGGTTACCTCTCTGCTTACTTTTAATTACATATATATTTTTATTGTTCAAATTTTCGCCTTTGTTTATAATTTCAAATAGATTTACTAAATTTGTTGTTGTGCACACAATATTCGAAAGGCACCGAATAGAATACAAAACGCCACATATAAGCTTATATAATAACAAATACGCACAGCGTCAGTAATGTATAAACTGATGTGCTATAATTAAAATACATACAGACATTCATTTAAGTGGCAAGTTGAATTTCAAAGTGTTATAATTTCTGTCATAATTTGTTTTTAATTTTTACTAACTGGATTATATAAAAAAAGTAAAAAATAATGAAAAATATTTACTAATTTGAACATATATGCACTATGTATTGTGATTTATAAAAAAAGTGATTACACTACTAAAATTACGCATTACTAGTTTAAATATATATATTTATATGAACAGAATTTGGTAGAGATGATTGAAAGTGTTAATTTCTGGCGAATTATTATTAATTTTTTTTTATAATTTCAATTATTGCATGAATTTAGCAACTGCTTCAAATGTAACTTAATTATAATATCAACTGCGTCTGGGTCTTGAGTTATTAGTGCTTTTTATGCACCACCGGTATATTGTCATGCCACAGTTTGCCACGCTCCAGCGCTTGTAGTTTGAGTATTTCATTTTGACTCTCCTTGGCTTGCAGCAGGAATACGCTTTGCTGTTGTTGTAGAAAAATTGCATTTAGTCGCTATATATTGAAGACATATATAACTGTATTTACCTTCACTTCTTTGCTGGTGAGCACATCCATTTTGTCATAAATAATGGCATGCAAGCCCAATTCTTTGAGGAATTTTATGGTATCCTTACAGTTATTGTCATCACCCCAGCAAAAGACGACCAAGCCGCTGCTTTTAGCTAAATTCACCTTTTTTTTAGAGAAACAGAAAGGTTATCAGTACAACAAATATTTTCAAAAGTCACATTTCACCTCACCTTCGTGGGATCGCGCAGCAAGTCTTCAGTGTGCGCCACAATACCCAGCAATTCCATGGCTAGTGAATTGTATATAGCCATTTCAATGGTGTTGCCACGTGGATCTAAGTATTTTTGATATTTGGTCGTTTCACCGATGGTGAGGAACATAACCGGATAACGATTTTGCTTGTAGCGTAACATGGTGCAGATATCGGGATCGAAACATGAGAATACAACACGTCGATTGCCAGCCTTACGGAATACCACATTCAATATGCAGTCCACATACAAATTACGATCGATGGTGTGCTCGAATTCCTCCTCCATGCTGCCATCTTTGAGCCGTTGTGACCACTTCACTTCTATGTTGAAGCCAACATGTGGATTGATGGCATCTAAAACGTCTGCAAGACTTGGAAATGGTTGATGCTCCAATTGATCGTCGTTGTGAAAGCAACGCTCCTCGCGTGTACGGCCCTCTTGTGTGTGATAAACCTATGAAAAGTGAATGACCATTTTACGTTACATTTCATTTAAGAAATCTATCTTCACTACCTTTAAATTATTCAATTGATCCAAGGTTAGCTCACGCAATGGTAACTCTAGAAAATCATTTGGCTTGCAACTGCCTTTCGCTTTCAGCGATACATAGATCATGAAGTCATGATAGACCACCGGCACCAAATCTTTGCTCAACTGTACATCGAACTCAACCATATCGGCGCCATGTTCGACGGCATTCTTCAACGAAGTAATTGTGTTTTCGCGTATCACCGAGTCTTTCGTTTTGAAACTTGTGCCAGAACCGCGATGTCCGACATCCAAACCAGCCCATTTGGGGTTCCAATAGCGCGTATATGTGAGCTCCATATCCAACTTAATACACTTCGTTGGCTTTACGAGTAAATAACCGATTTGCATCATGCCCATTGGCCGATGTCGTGTCGCGCATGTTATGGGCACTTCCAGATTGCCATCAGAACGTTTAAGTAAATTTGGCAATACATAATGATAACCGAGATGGTAAGGTGGTTCATCCATAGCCGCTTTGGAGCTGTACGAGTATAAGTCAATGAGATAGGCGGTACTATCGAAATCGCCGATTGTCAAATGGAAAATTACTACGTCATCGGGACCACAAGCTGTACCGAATTGTGGTTGCGCTTTTATAACGAATTCGTCATCTTTTAAGACCGCTACTTCGTTGAAAGCGAAGGCGGTGCTAAGATCTGCACCATTCTCACGCGTGTCATGCGTATCACTCGAAAGTGAATCTTCCAGCTGTGAAAATGTATGGTAATCACCTGCGCCGCCCCCAGCACTACCACCATGCGGTATCGTCAGGTTCATTGGTGTGACTTTAACAAAGATTAGACGCCGCTTCATACGTTGTTTCCATGTGAAAGGTGCATTGAAAAATTTCAATTGTACAATTGTCTCGGACGTCACCCAGCCGCGGTCCACTTTTTCAACACCATTTACGTAACCATATTCCTCATCACATTCCCTAGGCGGACGGTTGACACCGGGTATGATAGAACGTGGCTTCAGATGTGCCTCCCAGTTGCGTACAATCGTTTTTTCCGCCGTCGGATCGACTGCAACCACTATGTAACGGTATTCAGTGCGTGTGTCACGCGGTATGCTAACGTAGATGTACCAATTATTCGTGTCTAAAAAATGTAGAATAACGTGGTTAAAGACCCGCCGTTTGGTGCGGGTACAATGCCCACTCACCAGTTTCTCTCATCATGATTATGCACTCGCTAAACTGCCAATTGCCCAGACGTTCGGTGCTGCCCACAATGGCCAGGCGCTCATTCGGTGCAATCTCATGATTTATTCTCACCCAAAATTTCCAATTTACATGTATCGGCGTGGCAGGTTGCAGCACCTCTACTGATGACGTTGATGCCGCCGCCGCCGCCGCCAAGGCATCGCAATCCTCGGCCTCATCAGCGAAAAACCAGCGTTGCATTTTCGCAGTTGTATTACAAAATGTCTTTGGGAATTTGTGAAATGCGTTGAATGACACGCACAGAAAGATTATTCTCTCGAGGTATGCTCAATGAGCGTAGTGAAATTAGTTATGCCAAAAATAAAATATCTGTAAAGAAATTCAAGAATACAATGAAATATGAATTGAGTGAAAATAAAAATTGATAAAAATGTGCTCAGTAAATCTGTGCAACGCCCAAAGTGCGCTGATTGATAGTAAAGTGCGGCTGCTCTTTATCAAAGGCCTACCTTATCAAATAGCATTAAACTAGCAATTGTTTACGAATTATTCACAGTGCGCGATTATAAATGATTACATATACACATACAAATGGATGTACACAAAATACTTGTTTATAAAATGACTTTTGGAAATTTTTGTTGTCTTTTTGTTTGTCAATAATAAAACCAAACAATGCCAGTGGAAACGATTTTCGCTTTTTAGTGGTTACATTATTCACCAATTACCACATAAATGCAAATGCAAATTGTCGAAATTCTATTTTTATTATCTACATAGCATAAATTGTGATTGTGAAATTACTTGAAACATAAAACCGTTGAGTTTTGTTGATGAAATTCGTGCAATCAGCTGTTCCTAAACCCGTTTTATCATAGGATGTTGGTGGTGGCAAACACCAGGCCAAGGTTACATATGTTTAGTTTTGTTAAAACCAATCGATTTGTATAAACATGCAGCAACAACACAATTTCAAGTATGTACATATGTTTCACTTACTCACCTGGCTACAAATATATAAAAAATGTTGTGTAAATGTATTGCTTGCTGTTCCTCATAAGAATATAGGTTTGTTGGACCCACTGTCGAACGCACACTCTCCTTACATTTGCAGTAATAATGCTATAATTCCTGATAATAATGTTATTGATGTAGAAAACTTACAAGTTGTGTATGTAGTAATGCGTCTTTGGATATTTGTTGTAGTTTAAAAATGTAGCAGCCGTTATTGACGACTAGCCGAGGTAGTATGCCATTATAAAATAACTTTGGTGGTCAGTTGGACACATATTTATCCAGTTGTATTAATTAGGTGTGTAAGGATAAAGAAAAACGGGTATATAAATATGGTTATAGAGGGGGAAGGAGTTGTTTGTAATATTTTCTCTATGCTGGAGTAAAATCACACCAAGTACGGTAGCTAGCGATGTTATGGAGCGTTTCGCGAACTTGTGCGTTGCCTCCACCAGGAAGAGAATTTGCTAAGATGTCGCGTAATTTGGATCCATTTCGCTGGATTCCACTGTGTCGTTGTACGAGTCTTGGTTGATATAATTTTAGTTTGTGGTGTGGTCACACCAAAGGCAAATGCCTTTGTTCAATAAATCTTTTACTTTGATAATTTTAACTTGCTTGTTGCAATGCAAATTCTCGATTGTGTAAACCTTAACTTTCTTGTGCTTTCAATTTGATAACAAAAATGAAATTGTTTAGTGACCTCCCGTCCAATCTATAACTGTAACAATTGATCTCAGATAAAAATTCAACTACTTTGATCAATCAATGGCTGTCGAATAACACAGGGGTGCTTTTACAAAGAGTGTTGCCACAAAATTAAAAGAGTGTTTTGTAGAATTTAAAAATAGTAAGCTATAAACGTTAGCATGACAAGATCTGGGATATAAAAACATTTATTCCAAATTTTAAACCAATTTTTATTAACTGGAGATATTAATAAACATTACAAAATTATTATTGTAGGTAATTACAAGCAGGATTGAATAATGATACAAGTTTAAAATTGTATTTCTAGTTCATATTTTAATTGCCAACGATATTGCCGTTAGTGTAGTCGCAGTGTAAATATCACCTTGTCTACCTCTATGTAAACTGACTTGGAAGCACTGTCAGCAGCAGATGACTTTGGCGCCATTCTTGACAGTTTATTTACATTCACCTCTTGCAAAAACACAACAATTACGATTGGGGAAACATAACTGTAATTGAAGGGGATTTTTTGAAACGCACTTACATTGTCAAGGTAATTTCGTTGGTTTAATTTTTCGGCGTCACCGGTAACATTGACTTGTGTAATTTGCAGATTTAATATTGCTGTGAATAAAATTAGTTTTGCAATAACTTGGTTAAAATGGATCAATATCCCGATGAGGATGAAGAATTTGAGCTCCGTTATCAGGAGGAATTGGAAATGTTGGACGATGTGCCCCCTGAAGGCGAAGGTGAGTCTAAAAGCAAATACATAAAAAATGCAGTTCCGTTATTTTACCCCTCCATTGCAGAACTCTTTGTACCCAACACAACTTTAAATCACAATAACACTATTAATTCCGTTAATGCAATCGACGCCATTGATTCGCCTCACCTTTCACAAATTTCCAACATTGGAGTCAGTAATAGTTCAGGTGGCCTCGTGAATAGACGTCTTTTTGGAACACCCGGTGGACCACATAAACGCATCGCTTCAACTCCACTAGCCACAAATAAACCGCGTGCTGCTCTAGCGCCTATAGAAGAAGTAGTTTCTTTGACGCCATTGCCAGAATGTGAACCTTTGGAAGAAGTGAATGATGCGGCAGTCGAACTACAAGGAATGGGACTGCGTAATAAAAGACGTCTGGAACGTGATCTCTTCGGTGACATAGATGATTTGTTTCAAAATGAAACATACGAAGATCCAATTGCAAAGAAAGCACGCACGGAGGAAGAACGTGATTTGGAAATGATTGAAAAAATTGTAGAAACACGTCGGCGTTTGCAAGAAAATAATAAGGCGGTACGGAAGGATGACCTTTCGCGTCTAAAGGCATTGCATGAATTTAAAATGCGCAATTTGTCATACACGGTACCTCAATGGCCATTCCAAGTGTTGAAAAGAGGTGATCACGAACGTGTTTTCGTTCGTTTTCATTCGGAGGAATATGAGAATCGTGCGTTGGAGGATGTGCGTGCCTTGTCGCACTTTGATGGCTTATTGGGCGAGAACAAACAACGTATATGGGCAGAGGCAAATGATATTGTAAGTAATTTTTTTTTCGGAAAATTCATGGACTATTTGATTCTTTTTATTTTACAGGTTTTGAAGCGCGCTAGTACACCATCGCAACAACTACAAGAAAATGCGCAGCAGCAAACTCCTGCAGTTTCAACAGATCAACAATCAAGTGAAGAAGAACAATTGTGGGTGGAAAAATATAAACCACGAAAATACATAGATCTGCTGTCGGATGAGGCGACTAATCGGAGTTTACTGTATTGGCTGAAAATGTGGGACAAAATAGTGTTTGGCAGGTGTGTTGTGAAATTGGTTGTTTTTATATAATTTTTAACATTTAAATTTTTAATTTCAGGGAATTCAAAAAGAAGCATGAATATAATCCTAATAGTACTGGCAATGGTTTGAATACATTTAATAAACGAACTGGCAAGTTTGAATCGAATGGGGGTTGGCGGAAAAGAAAATTTCAATCCATGTTGGATACAAATTTGGATGAGCATGGACGACCGATGCAAAAAGTGGCCTTACTATGCGGACCGCCTGGTTTAGGTAAAACGACGCTGGCGCATACAATTGCACGACACGCTGGTTATGCTGTGCGGGAAATAAATGCCTCAGATGATCGTAGTCCTGAAGCCTTCAAGCAAGCGCTGGAGAGTGGAACACAAATGTCGTCGGTACTAAATGAAGATCGACGTCCAAATTGTATTGTGCTGGGTGTGTGATATTTTATTAATATTTGCCTTAAAGAGGCTTATAATAATTAAATAATAATTTTAGATGAAATCGATGGCGCACCACGTCAATCAATAGAATTTCTGGTCAAATTCGTGAGCGACAATGCGATAAACAAGGCACGAGCGAAAGGTAAAGGTGGCAAACCAGAACGTAATATACTAAAACGTCCAATCATTTGTATTTGTAACGATATCTACGAACCAGCGTTGCGACCGCTGCGGCAAATTGCCTTTGTGGTAACATTTCCACCCATCGAAACAACGAGATTAACAGAAAGGTGTGCTCTTTTCATTAACAATGGCAATATAATTATTTACAACTTTTTTTTTTTAGGCTACTTCAGATAGCGCAGAGAGAACGGCTAAAAACTGATTTCGGTGCATTGTATGCCATGTCGGAGAAGTCTGGGAATGATGTACGCTGCTGCATATCAACATTACAATTTTTTAAGTAAGTAACACAATTAGTATTTCTTGTGTACATGTTTTAATATAATTATTACGTTTAATATTTTTAGTGCGCAGAAGAAAGCGTTGACGCTGCAAGATGTACTTAACGCCAATTTGGGACAAAAGGATCGTCAACAAGGATTGTTCGATGTTTGGGGTGCAGTTTTTAGGGTAATTGATACAAAATATTTGTTTTAGAAAAATAATAATAGGTATCATATATTCATTTTTACGTTTTTAGATACAACGCCCCCGCAAGCAGTTGGGGAAATCGAAACACCTTGATAATACAGAGGATGTTGAAATCACCATGACAGATATGTCGACTAGTACACGTGTGCGCAACATTTTGGATGTGGTGCATGGCGGCGGTGATTATGAACGGTAATAATCTTATAAAATAGAAAATAAAACATGTTCTCTTATATATTATTAATTATTTTTATTATCTTTCAGTCTTACACAAGGTGTCTTTGAAAATTATTTACATCAGAAAATGCCTGATCCCAATTTGACTGCAGTTGTAGAGGCAACAAAATGGTTCAGCTTCAGCGATACCGTGCAACATCAGATAAATCACTTACAGAATTATACAGTCTACCCTTATTTGCAATTTGGATTTGCGGCGTGGCACTTGATGTTTGCAACACTTGCATGGCCGAAAATAAATTTCCCTTCCAAAGGCTTCGAGGTGAGTGATTTTAACATATTTTCTAATTATCTACTAAGAATGTAATTAATTGAATACGGAATTAAGTGATCTAGTAGTTTTAACATATGTTCAAAGTGTGAAATATCGCGGTTAAATAATTTGAAAAGTTCAGCAAACGAAAGTTGAACTTTTTATATACAAAAAATCTCAATTCGATTATCGCGCAATTTTTACAAAAATTTACTAAGTGAAAGTATTCAATTACATAATCATAAAATAATGTAAAATAAAATGAAATCAATATAAAGTGTAGTAAATAAAACAAATAAACATATAAATAGATGGAAAAATTATCCAATCGAAACTTTAATATCGGATCTACGTTTCTATTTCTTAATAATAATAGAAAAAGTGGAAATAAATTTAATGGAGAAAGAATTAAATAAAATCACAAACGTTCAATGTTCCGGGCGACAACATACAATATATTTCTAATTGGATAAATTCTAATAAGAATTGAATAAACTAAAAACATTTTGACACTACAGTCGAGTCCATGTAATAGGTACGGACGTTTACTTGTCATATTTGATGACAATGCAGTGTATTTGTGTTTATTGAAATCGACAATGCGTTTTAATAATTTAAATCCCATACATTGGCCTTAACTCAAGCTGAAATTGTGAAAGTGAGATAAAGTGATTATGGAAACACATAAAGCAGTTTCGTATTATAATTATTAACGAGATGAAGCACAGGCTTCTTCATGTTGTGTAAGAAAGAGGCCTAAAGTTGAAATGAAAAGAGTAGAAAATATAAATAAAACACTCAAAATCTTGAAATATTTCTTGCAGTTTAGCACTAACAACAACACATAATTCGGAATTGTATAAATAATAGTTCGGAATATACTGTAAATATTGCAACAAAAATGTTTACAGTTACTAAAATAAATCGGGAGTGCTCATATTTGCAATACAAACATCGAGTTTTAAGTAAAGATCGCGGAAGCAACAGGAATAAAGTTATGTGAAGTTATGAAAATTAATTCTGTTCTTCACCATTTTCAAAAATTATATACATACGATGCTATTTCTTAATATTTAGACTTCAACAAAATATGTAAAAGTCTCAAAAACAATGTGGGCATTGCAACGACCTTTGCTCTATTCCCAAGACAGTTGAACACGGACAAGCTGTTATTTCAACGAACTAGCTGTTTATCGATGATCGTTATAAAAATTGTTTCAACGTTTCGTTTGCTAAAAAATTCAGTATTTAATTTATTGCCAATGTAAGGACTCGTAAGGACATAAACGAACTATTTCAACAATTATTTGAATTGAGGACAATGCCATTAAAGGAGTTTAGCCAATAAAATTACCCTCTGTTTGTTTTAATGTTAATTACGCTGTTGTAAAATACGTTAATTTTATGTTAAATGGGACGATGCAAAAGTGTACTTGCTAGCTTTTTGTGGAACGACTTTAATGCATTTGCAAAAAGCGAACAGAAATTGAAGTTGTTCAATTATTCATAACTTTACGTAGACACACACCCACACACACACTTTCCTGTCGTAAAAGTAGAAAACTGAGTGTAACTTACAAGCTCATCTAAATAAATATTAAACTGTTCTAACTTTAGTGACTTAATTTTAAAATAATTTTAACAAAATGTATCGTATAATACGCCATTCTAAACGAAAATCCCCGAAAAAAAATCTACAACCGTTTGATAAAGTTTCGGATACCCTAGGATTTATTAAGAAACACAATACGATACCCTTAGTGCAGTGGGTATTCGATCATGATATGTATGGGAAAACCGTTGACCCTTTGCTGGTCGAACAATGTTTGGAACTAATAAGATTCTTAAAACAAAATGCACGACGATTGACATTCAGCGAATTCCAAATGTGTATGGGTGGTCTGAACAAAATGATATCGGGACTTTCGAGTGCGTGTTTGAGAAGAGAACTACTCGAACTGCGGAATTTTCGAAGGTGTTGAGTGCGTAGCGGGAGATTGAAAGGAGCTGCCACTATTCATATCAAATTCAGTTGAAAATCTCTTATATAATGTCTAAGTTTTTAGTGTTGCGTTAAGTCTAAAATTTAATTGATATTATTATTAAAAATAAAGAAACTATTGAGAAGAAACGCAAAGTCACCGTTTTTTTCACGTATACTGTACAGATTCCACAAAACTGTCTTTTGTCCGATATAAATCAAGTTCGTATATTTAAATTTACCGATCCATAAATTTGGTCGTTCCTGTAATTTCTTCGTAGTTTCTATTCCCTTTATTTATTTTTTTTCTTTTTGTCAGTTTTTTATTCTCTCTTTTTCTATTTATTTTTTTTTTTCATTTTTCTTATCCGTATATTTCATGCTTTGTTTATGCTTACACTTTTCAGCTTTCTTTGCAAATATCCTATAGCTGGGCAATCTACTTACATTCATTAACAACCTGCTGGACACTATGAATTATGCAAACTTCATTACCTTCTACCGAGTTGTTGTTATTTCTTTTATCAAATATTGAAAAACTCTGCAAACAGGTCAGACTGTGCAGACATTCTTCTAAAGGAAGATGAATCAAATTTCTTGTTTTTTTTTCTGCTAACCATTGCAGTTAAAACGCCTTTCAATGCTTCGGAGCGGTGAATAATCAGGCAATCAGGAAATAAGTAATTTCCATTATACACTCTAAATGCAATCATGAGATTAATGACGGCCTTTCGAACGTGAGCGTTGAGTAGCACTGTGCATCTTAGATGAATCGGTTGAATTGCTTGCACCACGGTTGCTGTAGCCTTAAGCCTTAAAAGCAGCATCCTTTCAGCTCAAAGGCTATGTAGAAAAAAAAAAATTGTGAAAATGAAATGAATAAGTGCAACAACAAGCATATTTAACCTTTTATCTAACCAATTGTGCCGGAGCGCTTGTTTACACCGCTTTTCTGTATGCGCTTTAGAAATGCAAAAGTGTTTGAAGCTTATGACTTAATTTCATATTCATGCAGTGAATGTGAACTTACTTTGAAACGTTCTACTCAACTGCTTATGTGTGTTTTTGAGTGTCCAAAGCGCATAGGTTGATCCAACTGCCTTCTGCCTTATTAACTGTCCCATAAGTAGGCGTTTAGTGGCGATTTACCACATGCACTCGTCAGTTTCTCTTCTGTATCTTTGTGCCACATACATACCTACATACATATAAGTGTGTAAATAAAAAATGTATTTGGCAATTAACAAAATTGCGCCAACTGCGTCGCCACAATTTGAGATGGTCACTATGGCTCATTTTTGTGTTTGAGCCTACTTTAAATTGCACTTTGTGGCCGCTATTAATTTTTCTCTTTTATGGTGGTATATAAATACATCACTGCTGAACTTTACGCTTTTTTCACTCAACTCTTAAGTTTTTGTATATAAAGACTTTTTTCTATTTCTTCTCTATTTTTTTTTTCTTTATTTTTTCATATCATTTTCTTTGTTTTTTACCTTCTTTGTGCTTTATTTACAGTTCAGACAGAAGAGCACCACACAAAGCAATATTTTTCAAGCTTTTCGCAAGGGTATTACAACGGGCATGAATGGTCTCGGACAGGGTCATGTCGTTCTGGTGGATACTGTGCCGTTACTCAAGCGCATATTATCGCCACAATTTCGTTCGGTCGCTGTGCAATTGCTATCGCAAAGGTGGGCGCATATTATATATAGAAATCAGTTACAAGCGCGGCTCAAAATGCTGAAAATTTAGCATTTACTATTTTGTTTCATTGTATGGATTAATTTGTTTTTTTTTTTAATTTATTTATAATTTTTTATTTTATTTAATTTATTTAATTAATTTATTTATTTATTTAATTTATTTATTTATTTAATTTATTTGTTTATTTATTTAATTTATTTATTTATTTCATTTATTTTTTAATTAATTAATTTGTTTATTTAATTTATTTATTTATTTATTTAATTTATTTATTTATTTAATTTATTTGTTTAATTAATTAATTTAATTCAATTAATTTATTTTTTATTTATTTCATTAATTTATTTATTTAATTTATTTGATTAATTAATTTATTTTTTTAATTAATTAATTTGTTTATTTAATTAATTTGTTTATTTCATTTATTTATTTTATTTATTTATTTATTTAATTTATATATTTATTTAATTTATTTATTCATTTAATTTATTTATTTATTTAATTAATTTATTTATTTATTTGTTTTAATTAATTTATTTGTTTAATTAGTTTATTTACTTTATTTATTTAATTAATGTATTTATTTAATTTAATTAATTTATTTGTTTAATTTATTTAATTATTTTTTATTTAATTTATTTTTTTAATTAATTAAGTTGTTTATTTTATTAATTTAATTTAATTAATTTATTTGTTTAATTAATTAATTTGTTTATTTTGTTAATTTAATTTAATTAATTTATTTGTTTATTTAATTAATTTATTTGTTTATTTAATTTATTTGTTTAATTAATTTATTTGTTTATTTTATTTAATTTATTTATTTGTTTAATTTATTTAATTTAATTAATTTATTTTTTTATTTAATTTATTTTTTTATTTAATTTATTTATTTATTTAATTAATTAATTTATTTATTTAATTTATTTGTTTAATTAATTAATTTTATTAATTAATTTATTTTTTTTTTTAATTTATAAATTAATTTATTTGTTTATGTATTTAATTAATTAATTTATTTTTTTAATTTTTTAATTAATTTATTTGTTTCATTATTTTTTTTTTTTGTCAGAGAACGCGATGATCTCTATCACACCGTCACCGTTATGGCCGATCTCGGTTTGACCTATACACAAGTGAAGGCAGCGGAGGGTTCTTATGTCTATCAGATGGAGCCCGATTTGGATGCTTTGGCACAGTTTCCAGGTAATTCCAGTTAAGCTATTGACTCTATATTTATTATGGTACTAGGGTTGCGAACCCGTTGGCTTTAAGAATACATATATTCTTCGCGTTGTTTATGAGTATGCGAATTTGTGACTAAACGGTATTTTGTTGTTGCATGCCGAAATAGGCCGATTTTCCTATTTGGTAAGGCAGTTATCTTAATTTTTTACTCTCTGAATGTTTTTAGAATCAATTTTCGACAAGTTTTGAACCATAAAATTAATAAATAATTATTCTTAGATTATTTTTCGTACTAATTCTCTATTTTCCTTTCTCCGCAGGTTATCCCGGCATCGCATTGAACTACTTCAGCCGACAGTTGGTGGCACGTGAGGTCGAACTGGAGCGCATAAGACGTTCCACGCCACGTTTAGCCGCGGAAACAAATGGAAAGTCAGCCACTAAAAACCCACCAGCAGCTGCGCAGGATACCACGAAAAATCTACCAAATCATCTGCAGCGGCTAAAGGCCAAGCAAATCGAAAATAAAAATGCAAATGCCAAGAAAGATGTAAGTAACAAAGTGAAAGCTAATATTCATAGTGAAGTGCAGTAGTTCGTAGATACATAAGTATGTTTAGTAACTTGCCACATCCCTGTTATTATCTTCTGAGTTCTATTTTGTATGCATAGCCGAAAAGTGCACAGTCTTTTTAACTTTGCTCGTATTAGTAGTGTATAAGGCTGAAGTGGAAGAGTGAGTCATTCATTAAGGCAGAATTTAGCTTAACATTTGCATGTCAAATAGGTTGCGGGAGCGTGTGTTGCAAAGGAATGTGTAGTGAAATGCTTTTTGTATGCAATACGCCAATTTCAGTACGGAGCTCCTTCGATTATTAAAGAACAGATGTAAAATGGTTGTAATTTTGGCAGAATATTGGTTTTACTTTCATGTGCACTATGGCCAATAAGACATTACTAGCCCTGATGACACCTGGACTCGGTAACAGCAGGGTAACAAGCGTCCAAAAATTGGGGATTAGCTGTGGAAAACTGTCAATGGCTCTACTTCCAAGGGATGACATTATCAAGCTAGTACACTTTGAGAAACGATTCGGAATAGCTCTGAGCAGCAAGAGGGAGTGGGAGGATTCCATTCTCAAGGAAGTCACAAGCAAAAGCATGGTACACGGACGGGTCTAAGACAACACTGAGTATAGGTTAACAGGTCCACGCCTCAAGTTATCTGCAGCCTAAGAAGCCAACTGCACAAACTAAGAATCTGCTCGTCGGATCAATGTCGATTATGTGACCTAGAAGCATTTGGACATTCCTGCTAGATTCCTGAGGCATTTGAAAATACCTTCCACTACAGCCACCACAATTCTGGTAGATTTGTATTTATTTTATCCGTTCGTCAGTTGTTACTGCTGTTTGTTGTGTGTCAATTTCTATTTGTGACTAGCTCCCAGTGGAATAAATGCTGGAGCATTGAATCCTTGCTTCATACAATGTCATTTTGTGCGCTGCGTAGTTATCTAGATAAATTGCAGGAGTATTATCAATTTGCAGTGAATATATGTATACAGAGTTGTGCAAAGCATATGCGACTGAAATTTCCCAAATAATCATGGTTTTTATATAAAATTTTCTACCCAGTTGCATATATTTTGCACAATACTGTATATAGTATGTGTAACTAGGAGTTTTAAATGTGTACGTGCTTACTAATTTTATTTATTACGCTATTACAGGCGATTTCGAAGGATTTCTTTGGTCGTATACAGCACCGAACGGTCGGAGGGCAACGGGATGATTGTGAGTATTGCTTTATTCAGTAGTTTTTATTTTATTTTCCTTTATAGCCTAGTTGTAGCTTCAATTCAATCAATAATTTAGATATGTTTATGTTATTCTAGAATTCTTTCATTTCTGGTCAAAAATCACTACAAACTAATCAAATTTGCTACCCTAAAATCATCAAAATTGGATTTTTCGCTTTAATTTTCTATATTTCAGCTTTTTTATTCATAAAATTCGCTATATTTTGTTTTATTTATCTGATTTTTGCTTATTTATTAATTAATATATTAATTATCGCTTATTTTAACCTATTCATTCTATAAATTCCAGGTAAAACCGATGCAATCGTCAAAAGCCCCATTTGGTATCGCTACAAGGAGGGTTTCAACAACGCCGTTCGCAAGGATATCCATATGCATGAGCTGATGTAGCTGCTGTGCTAACTGTATATTTAAAAAAACAAATTTTGACTCTAATTTTGTATAATTTAGCTTTAATTTTAAGCCGTATGCATGTATTTTATTATATTTAAGCGTTTTATGTAAAAATACAATAAATTTTCTATGCAAAATACCCAAAATTTCCGTTTTTTACTGTAAAATCCATTAAAAAGCGATAAAAATGCTTTTTATCGCATGTGAAATGCATGTGACGTGATTTCCAGATGATGTGACGTGATGCCCAGGTGATGTGACGTGATGTTGATGTGATGTGATGATGCGATGCAAGGATATCCATATGCATGTAGCTGCTATGCACCCCGTAAATTATCAAAAACCGATTTTAGCCCTATATTAACCCTAATTTTGATGAATTAAACCCCGATTTAGCTTTAGTTTTGAGTTATATACATATATTTCATTATATTTAACCGATTTATTTAAAAATACCATACATTTTCGATGCTATATACCCAAAATTCCGTGTTTTTACTGTACAATCCATTCAAATGCGATGAAAATGCATATTAATGCATGCAAAATGCGTGTGACCTCCTGTTGATGTGATGTGACGTCCAGTTGATGTGACGTCCTGTTAATGTGATGTGATGTGATGTCCAGTTGATGTGACGTCCTGTTGATGTGATGTGATGTGACGTCCTGTTGATGTGATGTGATGTGACGTCCAGTTAATGTGATGTGATGTGATGTCCAGTTGATGTGACGTCCTGTTGATGTGATGTGATGTGACGTCCAGTTGATGTGACGTCCTATTAATGTGATGTGATGTGATGTGACGTCCTGTTGATGTGATGTTCAGTCCGCCTCCCAGCGGAAGTTAAAAGTGCAAGACGTGCCGCTCGCAATAGTGTTGCATGCTTTCAGGCGCCGGATGTGCGTTGCATGGCATTCAAACTGTGTGGGTGACTGCAATTTGCTGTGGTTGCCAAACTTTTCTCGCATATTTAGTGGTACACAATGAAATACTCGATTTTTTGGGGATTTTTTGCATTTTTATTATGGAAATCAGTGAATTATACATATTTATATATAGATTAAAATTGAATATGGATAAATCATTGATTTATAATAAATTGGGATAATTATATGCGGTATTGCTGGTGATTTTAGTGCCTGCACCTGAAATTATAGGAAAAATGGGAAGAAGCATGTATTATTTGGGGTTTTTTCTTGTTTATAATAATAAAAAGTGATAATATCTCTTTACTGAAACAAATTTAGGCAAATGTATGCATATATCTAGGGATATATAAATAAATATATATATTTTTATTGATATTCGCTTTACTAAATTGAGTTTGTTAGTTTATACATGTGAAAAACATTAGATATGAGATTATATACAACAAAATGTTCAGCATGACGAGTAGAGTTGAAATCCGGCCATTGCCACGCCCACAAAATTTTATTAACCGAAAACCTATAAAGTGCTATAACTAAGCCATTAATAAAACTATGAACAGCGGTACAGCGGATCACATTTTGACGATTTTTTTTTGGAAATTGGGCGTGGCCTTGTCAACTAATCGGTTTTTGGTACATATCTAATAAACTATTTAAGGTGTATCAACCAAAATTTATGGAGTCATTTCCTTTATGTACTCCATTGTACAAAATAAAAATGAATGGAATCGGATAATAACCACGCCCACTCCTCATACAAAAGCACAAAATGTAGGGAAGAGTTGCACTCAGATTTATATGAAAATTAAAAATGGACGTGCCGTTGCCCACTTTGGGGTCAAAACCCATATCTCAGAAACTACTCGACCGATTTCAATGAAATTCGGTACATAATATTTTATTGACACTGTAATATTACCGAAGGAAAATGGGCAAAATCATTTCACAATCACACCTACTTCCCATATAGCATAATTATACTCTCGCAACAAAGTTGCTACGAGAGTATTATAGTTTTGTCCACATAACGGTTGTTTGTTAGTCCTAAAACTAATCGAGTTAGATATAGGGTTATATATATCAAAATGATCAGGGTGACGAGAAAAGTTCAAATCCGGATGTCTGTCTGTCCGTCTGTCCGTCTGTGCAAGCTGTAACTTGAGTAAAAATTGAGATATCTTAATGAAACTTGGAACACGTGTTCCTTGGCACCATAAGAAGATCAAATTCGAAAATGGGCAGAATCGGACCATTGCCACGCCCACAAAATGGCGAAAACCAAAAACACATAAAGTGCCATAACTAAGCCATAAATAAAGCTATGGAAGTAAAATTTGGTATGAAGGATCGCACTATGAAGGTGCTAATGTGGATCTAATTTTTTTGAGGAGGTGGGCGTGGCCCCAAATAGGTTTTTTGTATATATCTCGCAAGCCAATAGAGCTATATAAACCAAACTGCAGTCGTTTTTTTTAGCCATTTCCTTATACAGTCCAAAAATGACAGAAATCGGATAATAACCACGCCCCCCTCCCATACAAAGGTTATGGTATTGATTTAGTACAATGAGTATGAGGAGGATTCGCTGTTGATAACGCAACCCTTACTCGATTTTTCACCTTTCATTTTATTTTACCATTTATTGTATTAGCAATAACTTTAATTCACTTACTATTCTTACATCAAACAGAGTCAAATAATCCAATTGGATTAAATTCTAATATTGATAAAATCCCCTTCCACCCATATTTAGGAAGGGGATTATTCTGAAAATTACTAAAAGTGGGTTAGCTCACTAACCAAAAACGTCAGAAACACTAAATTTCACATAGGAAATGGCAGATAGAAGCTACACTCAGATTTTTTTACAAAATGGAAAATAGCCACGCCCACTTATGGGTCAAAAACCATATCTCAGGAACTACTCGACCGATTTCAATGAAACTTGGTTTGTAATAGTTTCCTTACATCCCAATGATATGTTGTAAAAATAGGCCAAATCGCTTCACAACCACGCCTACTTCCTATATACCAGAACTTAGAAGACAATCTGAATCGTTTACTTTACAATATATAAAGTAAGCACTCGTGAAGATATCGGCGCAGAACTTTGCACAAATACTACGTTTATAGTGTGGCACATTTCCACATTCTAAAAATCACCGAAATCGGACCATAGGTTGTCAAGGCCCCATATATCGAACATGAGGACCTCGGTACTTCTAACCTAATATTATGGTTTCCAACTTTCAATGGACTTTATACAATATATATGACGAATATGTGGGTCAAATTGTGTATTATATAATATTAATAAAGTTAAATAAATAAATTGCGAGAGTATAAAATGTTCGGTTACACCCGAACTTAGCCCTTCCGTACTTGTTTTTAATTCCGATTCGTACACTTTATATACCTAAATTGACTACCATTGAAGATATCGGAATATAATTCTGTGCAAATACAGCATTGGAGGTGTGTCATCTATTATCTAAATATTGTGGAAATCGAACAATAACTTTTCAAGGTCCCAGATATCGAACATGGGGATCTCAATCTCTATGGACAAGCTTTTATGAAAATATTGGTAAATCTCTCAAATATTCTACAGAAATTAGAGGAATTGCTTTTCATCTAATAATGCGTGCCCAAAATGGGTAAAATCGGGTAATCACTTTCTCTATCTCCCATATACCTAATTATAGGGTTTTCAAACAGCCCGTGGACTTTATACTGTATATGTATATTGGTTAATATGTGAGATATCTTGACAAAATTAAGTGAAGGTATAATCTTGGATATAATGTACATAGGTTGGTAGCGAAAAATAATGAAATCGGTCTAGGAATTACCCCAGCTCTCATATATGTACTATATAATAGGTTGGCAAATATCTCTCTTCAGCCTTTTTGTCTTTTGAATTTCGCGGCTATGGAGAAAGCGATACAGACCACGTATTTGGCAATACTATACATCTTTGAAAGCTCTTGACATAACCTAAAAAACGACGCTATGCATGATTAGTTTCCTTCGTTAAAGGCAAATCCGCGATAGAAACGTTCCGTGAGATTAATGTAGTTTTGGGGGATGATACTCTATCACTTCGAACTGCGGAGGAATGGTTTCGACGATTCATAGCGGGAGAAAACGACACCATAGATAAGGCAGCCGGCGGAAGACCGACATAGAAAACATTGAGTTAGACCGGCTTGTGGCATCTCGTGACATCGCCCAGGAAATGGGAGTTAGTCACCAAACCATTTTAAACCATCTGCAGAAGGCTGACAAAAAACTTGATGTTTGGATGCCGAATGATTTGACGCAAAAAAACCTTCTGGACCGAATCAATGCCTGCGATATGCTGCTGAAACGGAACGAACTCGACCCATTTTTGAAGCGGATGGTGACTGGCGACGAAAAATGGATCACATACGACAATATCAAGCCAAAACGGTCGTGGTCGAAGGCCGGTGAATCGTCCCAAACTGTGTCCAAGCCGGGAATGACGGCCAGAAAGGTTTTGCTGTGTGTTTGGTGGGATTGGAAGGGAATCATCCACCATGAGCTGCTCCCATATGGCCAGACGCTTAATTCTACCATCTACTGCGAACAACTGGACTGCTTGAAGCAGGAGATCGACCAAAAGCGTCCAGAATTGGCCAACAGGAAGGGTGTAGTGTGCCATCAGGAAAACGCCAGACCACACACTTCGTTGATGACTCGTCTGAAGTTACGGGAGCTCGGATGGGCGGTTTTATCGCATCCTCCATATAGTAGCTCGGACATAGCGCCAAGTGATTACCACTTGTTCCTGTCCATGGCGAACGCCCTTGGTGGTGTAAAATTGAAGTTGAAAAGAGGCCTGTGAAAAGTGTCTGACCAAAAAAGCGGAAGGGAGATATTTGACAACCTAATACAATGGTTTTCGTTATTCTTGTGGACATTATGTCGAATAAATAGATAAAAGTGTGTGTTATCTTGACATTATAAAATAAATAACTTGCGTGTGTATAAAATGTTCGGTTACTACCGAACTTAGCCCTCCTTACTTTTTTCCAGAATTTTACCCCGCCTTTCAAGTTTTCTCAAGAAATTTAAACATTTTAATGCATAATCAGGAAACTAAGTGGTGACCCTCGTAACAAATCTCATTTTCACAGTAGGAAACTCAACATACATAGAACATATACAAATCTAAACGAGCTGATAGTAATTGTCGGAGAGCATAACAATTATAAGCAAGGCTATGCTTTGTCATTAATAGTCTGAATACATATAATTATGTAACACATACAAACAAAATCTACGTTGCTAACGAATTAAATTGCGAGTTGTTGCGCGTTTCAAGCCTTTGACTTTCTTCGGCTGCCTTATCAGCAACAACAACAAAAACATGCCTAGAGTGTAGAACGTGCGGTCAATAATGAAAACGAGACATCGAACCACTCGACTTGAGAATAAGTCTACTATTGTACTTTCAACTCAAAAATTCTTAGTCACCCAGCTTTCTTACAAGGATGGAAAGGGTTGTTAACCTCAGCGTGCTGCTTTCTCAGCTTCTACTGGGAAATCGGCCGAAATTGCTGTACTCTAGTGGATCTGTAGATATTTGAGATGATTGAGCTTTAACTTCGATTCATAGTTTGTCTCTTGCTATAATCTATCTGACAAATGGAAGATCTAGTTCATTTAAGCTGGTTTCGAACCCCACAATGTGTTTTACCCACAAGGTAATTCTTGACGATAAAAAACGAGGTCAGATTGTGACTCCCACTGGATTAAATAACTTCACGTTTATCAGATTTATACAATCAACTCGACAGCTTTTCTCAAAAAAATGTATGGATAGTTTTTTACTTTTTGGATATTTGGGATCAGAGGCTATAGCTGAAGCTCAGGACGGGCTAGATAGGAAGTAAATACTTATTTCTCAAATTCAGCCCTAGTATCATCCCTTTGATTTCAAAAATAAATTCCACATATCTGAGACTTTGGTATCTGAGGTGAAGGAGGATAAGACGAAAGAACTTCAAACATCAGTGTCGAACACATGGCCTTGAAGTCTCTCATTAAGCGCGTAGACTACACGTTCATCAAATGAATGGATCCTAGATGTATCTGAAAGCAATTTTCTGTGAAGGATCTACGATTTATAGATGACCAACCTCGCAGAAGAAAAAGGAGAAGAAGCAAATAACTGTAAAATCTAGGCCTATCATACCAAAAAACGATAGTATTTGACAAAAGGCAACTATCTGTCAGCACTGACACTTAGTGACAGACACATTAAACTCTCCTCTCATATACAATGGGCCTAAAACTTCATGGGTAACCCTCGTAAAACTGTCGCCACACGCGCAATCTTCTTATTATAAATATAATATTTATATGTTATTGTTGTTGGTATTCTTATAAATTACTTATGATTATTATTAAACATAGTTTCAAGCGCCGCGTCACTGCCATCGTCATCTCAGAGAGCGCACACTGAGCGCCAAACGCTGTGCATGGATCTCATCATTCCGCCGTTGCCTAGTCAATTGCGATAGTGCAAGTGCCCACTACCCACCGCCGCCACTGCCGTTGCCTTCGTCACTCTGTTTGGCGAGTACCAGTGCCAGTAGCGGCTACATACAGCAAGTAACTTGTGGCATTGCGGTGGTCTGGTGTTCAAGAGTCGAGTCGCGGCGGGTGTTGAGTAAATACCTACAAATACAACTGTGTGTTATTGTGTTCGTTGCAATGGAATTGCGTCGCTTTGTTTTGCTTTGCATTTGGCTGCTATTTGTGAGCGCTGTGGCGGCTAGATCGCGCGGACGGCCAAGTGAGTACAAATAAACGGTTTAGAAAGGTATTTGCGATTTACATACATATATGGATGTTGGAGTGTGTGTGTGTGTGTATTTATGAGTAGAGCTCGGTGAAAAAATGGGCGTGATTAGAGTTTATGACAACAGCAAACAGAAAATGAAATAATAAATAATTTTCACTACTTTCGCTTGGGTAGCGCTGCTTTCCCGTTATAAACTGTATTTGAAGCCACATAAAGGGTGTTCTTTTTGGAGTTACAGTGTTTTTTAGTTCTCAGATATCGTGTTAATTTATTTCGAAAACTTATAGCCTATTCGACAACCTTACAAACCGCTTCCCAGACATCAGTGATGAGACATATTTCTGATTTTCGGCCACAAAAATAAGCGAAGATGCCGTGCGAAAGTACGAAAGACCCCGAAGAGACCTTTAGGTTCACTTTCATACCAAAAAAGCTACCGATACATTAAATGTATCGAAACCGGGTCAATATCAATGCCCAAGTTCTATACGGTTCTTTAGAACAGACTACAAGCCATCATTTTTTTGGGATCAACTTGAATGCTGACCGTTTTATATCAAGGTAGAGGCCTAGCTCATGTGATTTCACTCCGTTAAACTACTTGTTTAAGGGTACGCCAAGCCCGAGGTCTATTTTGATAAACCAGAGACGACGGACTGGTTGGAAAACCAATATTAGGACCTCTACTGGGGACATAAGACCTAATAGATGCTGGAAAGCGTAAAGCAAGGTTTTACAGGCAAAGTTCTCAGAGACTCTTCATAAGAGACTGTGTCGATCTGGCCATAATATTGGGGATTAAAAATTTCGGGAATTTATTTGAAATATGAAATTCAATTCCTCTAAAAAACACCCTGTATATAGATCCATATAGTTTTACTTATATACATATAAATTTTTCATACTCTATCAAATATTCGCTAAAATCTTGTTTGTGTCGAAAGCGTTCATTTACCTGACTGTTCGCTCTGCTTAGGGTTTGCTGTCGGTTTTCGCTTCTTAAATCCCTCTTTATTTATTTGTTGTCAGCCATAATTGCCAGCGATTGTGTTATCAATAATGGCTCATTATCTTATTATAATGTACGCGTTGTCCACAAGCACATAACCTATACATTTCGCTAATTTTTTGTTCGATTTTTTTTTTTGGTTCGTTAATTGCCAAGTTTGTTTAATTAAATTATTCATTATTTTTTATATAGAATAGATAATGCTTTGGTGATGATGTCAATTTGTTATGTTTTGTTCTGATGAAATCGAGTTCACTCACTGTCACCAATTAAATTTCCTTTGCTTTCTCTCGCCACAGACATTTGCCTGCAGCCGCCACCAAGGTCGGAAGGTGTTTGCACTATCGAAATTGAAGGTTTCTACTTTGATCAACGTAGCAATGACTGTCTAATGTATGTGTTGGGCGGCTGTCACACCATACCGGGACAGAGTTTCGGCTCGCGACAAGATTGCCTAGACACTTGTGTGCATATGACAAGACGTCTACAGGATTTGCGTTACAATGAGTGAGCTAAGCGGCGTTTGAGATAAACCATGGCACAAAGGTAGAGCGACTAATAGCGACAAAGCGTTGTGTAGCACATAAGATTTACGAATTTATATAATAAATATGATGATGAGTGAAAAAAATGTTGGAAGAAACTAATTAATAAAGAGATCAAGAAGGAAGGAAGTTTGTATGGCAAAGATTAATAGCTACACTACCGATGTATGCAGACACGCCCCTTTTTAAATATTTCAAAAAACAGCGCCACCTATCGGCCTACTCATAATCCAACCTTTAAGTCTAGTACCAACTGACACAGATGTTCTTAATTTATATAGATAAGTCAGCGAAGTCCAGGAAATCGAAAATCTCTCTATTCAAGAGTAAAACGAAGAAGCTTGAAAGCTTTAGTTAAACCTGTAAATTGAACCCATTTGTTTCTTCTCAAATTTCGTTATCATACGGATATGTTTCATACATATATGTAACGGTCTTGCACTTGTAGGGAATTCAAAAATATATTTTTAAAATCTTTACTAAATAAAAAAAAGACATTTTGCGATATTTTCGCAAGCATGCAACCCATAATTATATATAATATATACAATTTAACATTAAAATGTACTTGATCCATATTAAAGAGCGAGTATTCTTCTATATGTATTTGTATTAAGATAGTATATACACCGAAGCGTGTGCAAGAACGTTCATAGTCCAATTAGATTAAATTTTGCATTGTCATAATACTTTTTTAATTACGCAATTAATTAATTTAACTTCTCGCTTAATGGTGTGTTGAGAGAAAACTGAGAAATCCTTTTGCATAATAAGTGGACGCAATGGATTCAATCATTCTAAAAGCAGCACCTTGGATAAATTTAAAGAATTCATAATGGGATAGAGGGCGGCTTTCACTAGGTGATTGAATTGAGCGGTATGAGTGTAAGTGGTATTCTCCGACGAACTAAATATCTCTCTTGTTTTTCGCTTACCTAACTGTACAAGTAACTTCGAATTGGAAAAGCTCTGAATAGGTTATAAAACTATCAACTACTGAGAAGATTAAGTACTAGTATAGATTATATAGTTGGCTGAAGAGTGTAAAGAAAATTTTGATTTTCTTAAGATCTGAGGATAAATAATTAAAAATCTCTAACTTCTGATTTTCCATGTCCTCTCATTCCTTCAAGAAAGCCATGAAATACTAACTACTATAAATAACTACAGTACGTAAACTGAGAATGCAGCTGGTAAACCTCATAAAAAATCGACCAACAATATTGTTAAGGGGTCAGAGTAACCCATAAAAAAATAGACGATTTTCGTGGTTTTTTTTAAGAAAGTACTCGATCGAATGTTTCGATGTTCTTAGGTCATAATAAGGTATGTTCTCAGTTAAATTTTAGGATTATTTTGTGTACAAAAATATTGAAATTAACCGAATTATGTGCTGTCTTCGGGGGTGACAATGATGTACGATAGGTGAAAAAATGCTATTTTTTTAAATGCCAAATTGACGATTTTCAACCAATCAAAAAGATCGTAGGTCATTGTATAGTAGATATATTCAAGAATACTCAGTTTAAATTTAAGGTCGATCGGAAAATTTCTCTTTGAGTTATGATGTCAGCAATTTTGAAGAACGTCGTTTCGAAGTTTCGACTTATACCAGCGAGCGGTCGCTCTTTAGAACGCGGCCATTCAAAAACTCTTCAAGATACGACATTGTCGATTTCACAGGATATTTTTTAAAGGATAAACTATCGAATAAGTAAAACAAAAAAATCGATTTCTTGAAATTGTCACACTGGTATAGCCTCTTAATTTCTTAAGATCTAGTAGGAGTCTTTTAATATATTTTTTGAAATAAAAAATGCGACACTCAGCAATATAGAAATTTGAATCGTGTACATATACGAGCTCTATATATCGTACTCAACCATACACAAGTCATTGCAGAGTCATGATTCGAACGAACAACTGGTATAAATGCCTTAAATTGGCATACTTAAGTGCAAATTAGCGTCGTTTCACCAAACATTGAATAGTTTCGAATCGAACAAACAACTGGTATAAAAACTGTTCTAATGAAAAATATAAACAAAAAAAGAGTAAGGAAGGGCTAAGTTCGGGTGTAACCGAACATTTTATACTCTCGCAATTTATTTATTTAACTTTATTTTATTATATAATACACAATTTGACCCACATATTCGTAATATATATTGTATAAAGTCCATTGAAAGTTGGAAACCATAATATTAGGTTAGAAGCACCGAGGTCCTCGTGTTCGATATAAAAACCTATGGTCCGATTTCGGCGATTTTTAGAATGGGGCTGCCACACTATTAACATAGTATTTGTGCAAAGTTCTGCACCGATATCTTCACTAGTGCTTACTTTATATATTGTAAAGTAAACGATTCAGATCGTCTTCAAAGTTCTGGTATATAGGAAGTAGGCGTGGTTGTGAAGCGATTGGCCTATTTTCACAACATATCATTGGGATGTAAGGAAACTATTACAAGCCAAGTTTCATTGAAATCGGTCGAGTAGTTCCTGAGATATGGTTTTTGACCCATAAGTGGGCGACGCCACGCCCATTTTCCATTTTGTAAAAAAATCTGAGTGCAGCTTTCATCTGCCATTTCTTATGTGAAATTTAGTGTTTGTGACGTTTTTCGTTAGTGAGTTAACCCACTTTTAGTAATTTTCAACCTAACTTTTGTATGGGAGGTGGGCGTGGTTATTAACCGATTTTTTTCTTTAATTTTTGGACTGTATTAGGAAGTAGCTAAAAAAAACGACTACAGAAAGTTTGGTTTATATAGCTCTATTGGTTTGCGAGATATGTACAAAAAACTTAGTAGGGGGCGGGGCCACGCCCACTTCCCCAAAAAAATTACATCCAAATATGCCCCTTCATAATGCGATCCTTCATACCAAATTTTATTTCCATAGCTTTATTTATGGCTTAGTTATGGCACTTTATGTGTTTTCGGTTTTCGCCATTTTGAGGGCGTGGCAGTGGTCCGATTTTGCTCATTTTCGAAAGCAACCTTCCTATGGTGCCAAGTTTCATCAAGATATCTTAATTTTTACTCAAGTTACAGCTTGCACAGACGGACGGACGGACGGACAGACAGACATTCGGATTTGAACTCCACTCTTCACCCTGATCACTTTGGTATATATAACCCTATATCTTACTCGTTTAGTTTTGGGTGTTACAAACAACCGTTATGTGAACAAAACTTAAATACTCTCTTTAGCAACATTTGTTGCGAGAGTGTAAAAAATAGAATGAGAGAGAATACATTATTCGCATACTCTCTTGTACTAATTTAAAATTTATAACTTTGTTATTGCCTTTGCATGTAAATTTTTTGAGCAGAAAACAGGGCTCAAATTTATCGCGCTGAGAAGTAACGCCTAAATTGTTATGTGTAAATATGCACGTTTTTTGTCGAGCCCCTGTACTAATTTTAGTTGGCCATGAAATGGTTGAAGGATTTTAAAAGTAGTTTTGTCTTATCAGAATGATTTGGAAACGATCCACCAAGGACGTCTTAGAAAACACTTTTCAGTAATTTTAATAACTTTCTCGCTCTAGACTTCAACTACGATATTAAGGCCAACGACCGCAAAACCTCGGCTCAAATCAATCGGTAATTATAAAAAATATGAAGCACTTAAACGATTTCTAAAGAGATAGCAACAAGTGTGAAGCGTTCTAATTAGCCTACGCAATATGAAAAGCAGACTTATCAACACACTATCAACAACATATTGACAACACATATTTAATCGCCAAAACTCATTACATTGTACGTTACGGTTGCTTGGCTGCGCCTTTTTTAAGCGAAGCTTCAACGGTCCAGCGTTCAACTGACTTACACGTGAATGTGTACGTGCGGCGCGAGTAGAAGTGCGAATTTCACGTGATACCTCGTACGCTTTTGAAACTCTTTGAAATGCTACTGTGCGTAACGAGAGTGTAGATGTGTGTGAGTGTAGAGAATCAAGCTTGCTGCTGATAAGCATTTGTAACACTCTATGGGGTTAGCGGCAACTAAATACAATATAAAGCTATCTTACAACGATCAGTAGCATAACAATAATATTAAATTGTTGTAATTAGTTTATAAACAAAACTGGCAGCATCTGCAGACGTTGTAAATATGTTTGTGTACGCTTTGAGTAAATATGAACTGTAGTAGTAGGCAGCCGATAGCGTCACAATCAATTCCACCCATTGAGAATTGCAACGCCATGGGGACGTCAGCAAGCGGACTTACTGCGTCGCCGATTAACTGAGGCACTAATTGAAAAAAAAAAAACAACATTGAAAAAAAAAAATTATAAAAAAACATATAAAAACCTGAAATAAATATTGAAAAAAAAAACTGAAAAATATTTAAAAAACTATTGAAAAAAAATATTAAAAAAAAAATATTAAAAAAAAAAATATTAAAAAAAAAATATTTAAAAAAAAATTCAAAATATGTAAAAAAAAAAGATTTAAAAAAATTTTAAATTTGAAATAAATATTAAAAAAAAAAAATCGAAAAAAATATCAAAAATTTAGGATATTAAAAAACATATTTAAATATTTTCTCTTTCTATTAAAGAAATAGAAATACCAAAGTCGTCTCGAGTAAGACCACACGCACACTCTTCGCCGCAATTATTAACCATATTGAAAATATTCGAAATTGTTGTGTGCACATATGAGACAAGCATTTGAAAGACATAAACACAACAAAAACAAATGGCATTAACGCGTACGTTTCAAAATCACAGACTTGTAGTAAGCAGAGAATGCCGGCAAGAACCAGTTCCAACATCGCAACAATCAAACAAAGCTTACGTATTGCGTCTACGCTTAGCTGTCAATATGTACAGCACATACAAACAAAGTTATGTACAGTTCATTATTTGATGCATAGCATGAATTGTGCTTATCACTGCTCAGTGTTTTTTTGTTTTTATATTTTTTAATTATTATTATTTTTTTTTTTATTTTTTTTTAATTTTTTAAATTTTTTTTTTTGAATTATTTTATTATTTTTTTTATTTCTTGCTGTTGCGCCACATCGCTTGCTGTGCTTTGTTCTCGCGTTATCAGCGCTTGGCGAGAGCATTCGCATGCATCACACCAGCATCGATTGAGCCATCAATACCAAAGCGCCAGGAAAGGAAAATAAGAGGCGTTTATTCATTACAAAAGTATGTGTAGTTTGATTTAACTAGAAGACCCTATAGGAAATAAAATTCAATAACTAAAACCATTTCTAAACCCGGCACAATTACCAAGTTGAAGCGTGAAGTAAATCACAGTTGCAAAATTCTCAAAATTTGTGGGGGATCTTGCTTTAAATTGGGTATTAATTGGGGATATGAAAGGAGGCACGAGTGGCGCGCTCTGGTGGATTCGGCTATAATCGCTTAAAGCGGTTTCTACGGTGTCTTCTATATATATATGTATATATATATATGAAATTATGGCTATATAGAATAGAGTTTATTTAATCAAGATTTCAATAATTTGTTTTTTCGAATTTTTTAAAAGTAAAATTTTACTTTCGAATTTAACATATTCGTAGTATAAATTCTTAAAAAAAATATTTCTTGAAAAGAATAAAATCACAGTTCAAAGAAATCATTAATTCATACTACCACAGCGGAATGTTTAACAAATTAGGCAATTGTTTCTGTATGTAGGTCATAAATATGAAAATAATTGGAAATACCGTTGACTCTGAATGTTTCTGGGAATAGCTGTTTCTTTATGCTCTCTGGGTTTTCTTAGAAACATAAGAACCTGTTATCTCCTTATAACAGATACTATAGGAATGGATTCTTGGAAATAATGTATTTTATGGAATTTCAAAATATTTTCTTAAAATTATGTTTGTATGTTGGAATTGCGGTATAAAAACTGATTGCACTCTTCAAACTCAAACAAAGGAATGATAAGAAAAAGTCTGTGCTTTGTTTTTTGCTGAATTTAAGTATCTTCTTCTCGCATATTTCATACAAATTTGGTTATATTTTAAGGCAATTAGAAATATGGTAGTGGAAAACCCATAGGATTGAGTCAACACGGATTAAAAGGCATTTCGAGAGAGAGAGAGAGAAAGAGTACTATTTAAAGTATATGTGTGAACTTCTCACCTTTGAAAAATATTTCTTACAAGTAGTTATTTATATCAGGATTGAATTTGTATCATTCAATTAGCGGTTAGTAAAAATTTACTGTTAGAATTTTTCTGCGATAAATCGCAAAAGTCATACTTTTTATTATATCAAAAGACCATCAAAGATGATTGAAAATCCGATACCGAAATAGTGGATATATCTCTCTTTCTATTATAGTTGAAGCACCGTATGTTATATCTATGTTCCATCGATATCTCCAATGCTCTAAAACCACAGTACAGATAGGTGGATGGACTTGAATCCTCTTTATGGACAAGTGAGGGTTGGGTCTCTGATATAATCTGCTATAAATACCTTTTTTGCACATTTTTTTCAAGACCCTTGTAAATTAAAAAAAATAAAATTTACTGTTGGAAAGCTAAGATACCCAAAATTTTAAAAGGAGGTTTTAAATGCGTAATTTCATATGGTATATATAGTAGAATGTAGATCTTAAGAAATCTCTCATAAACAGCTATAGTTCTTTACAATTGGGACTCACTTTGAAGAATAGTTCTGTGATAGAATAAGTAAAATAGTGTGATTGAGATCAGATTAAAGCCAAGTTTGACAATTACTTCAACTAAAAAACTTTTCAAAAAATTGCATTGAAGATTACGATATTTCTTCAAACCCTTCATCAAAACCCTTTGTTTTTTTCCTATAGGGTATGTAGGTATATTAAACCTTATTTATATAGTAGTTTATTTTCCCACATTGACGATTAATCTTAGTAAAATCTGCTGTAGTCGCATTCAATTCGAAACAAAACTCGTGAAACACTCAACCAACTGTGGTGAGACAAACAGCTAGAAAATTAACGAAAATCTTTACTTTTCTAATATTATTGACGAATTTCGTGGCGAGATATTTTTCGACACATACACAAGCACACAACCAAAAACAAAAATAATATATTGATTTTGAGCAAAAAAAAGTCGAAATTTTGAGCAAAAAAAAAATCTACGGCAAGCCAAAAGAAATCGTTTGGATTGTGCTGCAGCGAGAGTGTAGAGCCTACAAAGCGCACGCTATCTATTGAACGCCACAGCGGTCGGTCATTTACATGCGATTTTTTTTTTGGAATAATTGCACTTTTTGGAATAATTGCAGAGGTTTCGAAGTGCACAGGCGGCTGATAAAAGAAACCAGCGCACACAAAACGAGCGGAAAAATTAGCAGAAATATATAAACAAAAACAATAATAAAAATAATAAAAAACAACTTTTCTCCGAAAATTTCTTTACTCTTGAGCTGAGCAAAGTAACAACAATAAATCATTAGAAAAATATTTAAAATCTATGCAATTAATATATGAAATAACAAAAACAATAAATTCATTGTGACAATTACGCGAAATCGAGCCATCTGCTAGCCAGCTACAAACATATACGCATACTTATCGCACCACTCCCCGCTCGTCTGTGTCAGTCTACAAGCGCAGCAGCAACAAAATCAGTAAATCAGGCTAATCTGAGGGTCGCCACGTTTAGTGGTCAATTAGCTCATCGAGTTTTTGGTGTGTTCGGCAACGAGTGGTATAAAATCACGGCGCTCGTCCGTTAGGCTTTCACAAAAGCAATAAAAGAACTCGCCGCAGCCACAAGAAAGCCAAAGGAAAAGTAGTCAAGCAGCAGCCAAGTTATATAAGTGGAAAAAATTGAAAATTAATTAAAATTTGCAAAGTGTTTTGACCAGTGGTGTTATAGTGAAATTGCAGTGAATTTCGAAATTAATGGAAATCCATTTCGCTTGGCCATACAAATTGATTTTGGCACAAATAAAATATCTAAAATTGCCAGCAACACGCGCCCAATTCACCGAGTGACCCAAGTGGACCAAACTATATAGAAGTATCGAAAATCAAGTAGCAAATAGCAAATAAAACACACAAGTGTGATAAGCACGTGTAAATCGTGAAAACTTTCGAAAAAGCGGCGATTGTTCCTAATTAACCTAAAATCAGTATTTTAGTTTTTATACGATAAAAGAAAATTATTAAAAAAATATAAATTATTAATAAAAATAAAATAATAATAAAAAATATAAAAAAACAACAATTTCCGCTCTCTTAAAAGAAAAAATACAAATAAAGAAACACCAACCATGAAGTGCCATATTGTCTTGAGTTTGCTATGCTTGCTTTGCCTGGCCGTGGGCAGTTACGGACGTGCACGTAAGGCGATAAAATTGTTTATTTTTATTTATTTTTATTTTACATTTTATTAATAATTTTATACGAAAAAAAAGTGAAGAAATAACAAGCAATACAAGGTTAAAACTTAATCAGAGTAGCAGTTTGTTGAGAGCATGCCAGCGCATGTGATAGTGGCTTGTAATCAGTGTTTACGTTACGTTAAGCACAAAAGGATGTTTACAAAAATTGTGGTATCCAAATGTATCCGTTTCCGGGAAATGAAAAGATTGGAGCACAACAACAGCTTTAGTGGAATACAAATAGTGGGTTAGAATTCTGCTTTAATTAATAAAAACTTACTTAAAAGAGTCTCAAAAGATTAAGAAAATATGGTAAACTTGGGAGATCTGACAAATCACTTTAGGTAGCCATGAAAACACGGTAGAAACGGCATTCAGATACTCTCTTCAATAGCCGGAAATCGTTACTAGTAAACTTATTTCATATTAAAAAGAGTAAAATCGCAGTTTCTCGACTTTTAGACGGATTTTATGGGACTCTCTTCGATTGTTCTCTTTTAGATTGTAGAAAATACGATTTCAATGTTTAGCTATAGCTTTACAACAGTATCTTTCCTCAATTCTTATAATTTTGAATTACTTGCATAATTTACTATATTTCGGTGAAATTAGTTTCTCGGTAAGTCTTTTTTACAAGCTGATGTAAATTCTAATCGCCAAGTCGAGTTAAGTTTCTCTATGTGAATCTCTATACATCAACAAAGGCTTTGTAATGATTCAGAGCTCGGGAGCTTAGTGAGAGTGAGACAAGGCCAAAAATATACGGAGGAACTTCCATAACTCGAACCTTCTACAAGTCGAAGATCTCCATAACTCGAACACTTGAATTGGTAATATCGTTTAGAAGCCAAATTTCATACAAATTTCCTTCCCTAACTCGAATTTCTATAACTCGAAGTTCTCCATAACTCGAACTCTTGAAGTGGCAATAGAAGTCAAATTTCATACAAATTTCCTTCCCTAACTCGAATTTCTATAACTCGAAGTTCTTCATAACTCGAACTCTTGAAGTGGCAATAGAAGTCAAATTTCATACAAATTTCCTTCCATAAATCAAACTTTTCGACCAGGGCATAAAAACAAAATTTAAAATTCTACTATCGAGGCACACTTTTAAAAGAGTCCTAAATTACTAAAATCTGGGGTAAATCTATATTTTACAGCTTTTTGAAAAATGTATGTTTTAATGAACATTTCTCTCATTGTCTCTCTAACTCGAATCTTTTTTGTGGATTATGGTGATTCGAATTAGAAAAGTTCCACAGTATATTGATTTGAAAATCACGACCTATTGAGATATATTACTAAACCAAGATATACACGCTGTTTTAGCAAGAAAAGTAGTGTTGAAAGGCTTATCATATAAAATATATGGGTAACAGAAAATATATAGAGTGAGAAAAATACGGAAGAGAAGTTAGGTCGATCTTAGATGGATGATTCAGCTTAGCAGCAAGATATTTTAATCTAATTGATCAATTCAAAAATATAACATCCAAGAATCCTGGTTGGATTTGATCTATGCATTACAATGATCTCAAAATCCTTCCAATGACAAGCTATTCAATTCCAATATATATATTTTTTATATCATCCCAAAATATATCGATGCAATTTCACAAATTTTAAGTAAATTTACTTTGCTATCTTTCAGGTGACATCTGCTTGGTACAACCTTCCATAAGTGGTCTGTGTGTTTCCTCCACTTTGGGCATTGTCTACGACGTGGAAACGCAACGTTGCAAATATATGGGCTGCAGCTCCGATAGGAAATTGTTTGCAACACTTGAGGATTGTGAGAAGATTTGCAACAATCCACGACATCGACGACTACGTAGCAAATACAACAACAAGACGAACAATATTAATAGGGAAGAATAAATTGCAATTTGCATAGTAGCAAAAGAGAAAAAATATTGTATTTAAGATCAAAATGAAAAGAACAATGTATTTCAAGCTTTTTGATTTCGCTAAATTTTAATTAGTTTATTTATAAAAACGATTGATATATATGTATGTATGTAGTATAGTTGGTAGATTGTAAGCGTAATTTTATTTTTGCAAAATATATTTTTTGTTTTAAAAAATTATTATATAAACAAAAGTGTGTTAATTTTAATCACTTTGGGGCTCTCTGCATATAGAAAGAAAATGCAGAAAAAACAAGTAAGGAAGGGCTAAGTTCGGGTGTAACCGAACATTTTATACTCTCGCAATTTATTGATGTAATTTTATAAAGACAACACAATTCGACCCATATATTCGGCATAAAGTTCAATAGAATAACGAAAATCATCATAAATAGTATATGGGGACAGAGGTAATTCCTAAACCGATTTCACTCGTTTTCACCACCAAGATACAATGTATCGAAGACTATACGATCACTTAATTTAATATTACTTATAATTAGGTATATAGGATCTGGGGGAAATTATGACCCGATTTTTACCATTTCAGGTACAGAGAGAAACTGTTATAAGAAAAAAATTCAGAGGGAATGAATTACATTAAAATATCTGAGGGATTTACCTATATTTTCGGTGAAAAATTAACCTTAGGCACTGAGTTCTTCATGCTTGATATCAGGGGCCTTGAAAAGTCATGGTCCGATTTTGACAATTTTTCCACAAGTGATGTCACAGCTCAAATACAGTATTTGTGTAAAGTTTTATTCCGCTAGCTTCATTGGTTCCTTATGAATACATTATAAAGTGAACGAATCAGATGGAATTCAAAATTGGGTTATATGGGAAGTAGACGTAGTTGTGAACCGATTTCGCCCATATTCCACCCGTCATCAGGGTGTCAAGAAAGTGTTATATACCGAATTTCATTGAAATCGGTCGAATAGTTCTTGAGATATGGTTTTTGACCCATAAGTGGGCGACGCCACGCCCATTTTCCATTTTGTAAAAAAATCTCAGTGCAGCTTTCTTCTGCCATTTCTTATGTAAAATTTGGTGTTTCTGACGTTTTTCGTTAGGGAGTTAACCCACTTTTAGTAATTTTCAACCTAACCTTTGTATGGGAGGTGGGCGTGGTTATTATCCGATTTCTTTCATTTTTGGACTGTATAAGGAAATGGCTAAAAAAAACGACTGCAGAAAGTTTAGCTTATATAGCTTTATTGGTTTGCGAGTTATATACAAAAAACTTATTTGAGGGCGGGGTCACGCCCACTTTTCCAAAAAAATTACATCCAAATGTGCCCCTCCCTAATGGGATCCTATGTTCCAAATTTCATTTTCATAACTTTATTTATGGCTTAGTTATGACACTGTATATGTTTTCGGTTTCCTCCATTTTGTGGGCGTGGCAGTGGACCGATTTTGCCCATTTTCGAAAGCCTCCTCAGGATGCCAAGGAACATGTGTTCCAACTTTCATTAAGATATCTTAATTTTTACTCAAGTTATCGCTTGCACGGACAGACGGACAGACGGACAGACATCCGGATTTCAAATCTACTCGCCATCCTGATCATTTATGTATATATAACCCCATATCTAACTCTTATATTTCTTGGTGACACAAACAACCGTTATGTGAACAAAACTATGATACTCTGTGCAACAGGTTGCGAGAGTATAAATATGAAAGGCAGTCAAAAAGTTTAACAAAATAGGCATGAGAGGCTCCAAAGTAAGTACATCCAAGGCACCATTAAGTTCGGAGGTGGAAATATTTTAGTTTGGGGTTGCTGTAGCTACAGCGGTCTATAAAATTGTGTATTAATCGAAGGCAAATGACGAAGAGTCCTACAGTGTGATACTGAGTAAAAATTTGGAGTCCTCTGCAAAAAAAATAGACTTAGAAGATAACTTTATATACCAGCAGTACAATGAACCGAAACATACAAGTCGGGTTAAGAAAAAATGTTTCGATTAAAAATCGATAGAGCTCCTACTATGCCCAAAACTGTGACTTTAATCCTATTAAGCATTTATAGCAATATTTGAATGATCTTGTCGTCCATATAAATGAGACATTTTCAATATATTGAAGGACTCCTGGGAAAACATACCACAATCAATTTTCCTGAACTCGGTAGACAGTATGTCTCAAAGTCTTTTGACTGCAATAACGCTAAAGGCGTCGACACTAAATATTGAAGCTCTATTTAGAAGCTAACCTTACAATATATATAGGGGTAGCCATACTTTTGTTGTTGTTAAATATTTGTGTTTCTCAGATAGTTAAAATGTACAAATCAAAAAAAGACAACAATCAAAGCGATAAATTTCACCGCTTAAGAGATATAATAGTTTTTGTCGTACACTGTATATAGGTGAGAACAACTGTCACAGAAAATACTTGTATAACTTACTGGTCAACCCGATTAATGTCGAGAATTAAGCAATAGTCTTATTTATTAAATGTACTTCTCTATAGAAGGATGTAAGCGTTGATTCTCACAGTGTCTATAAACTGAGAAGTTAAAAGTTCCTTTAGTGCATATATTCAGCTTATCTTAATGAAGACGTAAAACACGGTGAAACCCGAAGACCACTCACCAACTTTCTTTTATTTAAGAAGTCACATCATTTATCTGTCAACGAAGCTTTTATCTGATCAAACAGTAGAAAGAGGAACTGCCTATCAATCTCTAGCTTTACTGTATAGGGTATATACAGTGGCGGATCCAGAAAAAATTTTGGGGGGGAGGGGGGTCTCGGTTAACGAAAAGTTATATTACTCAACGTATTTTTAATATAGCAGTTCCCTCGCAAAAATTCAGTTATTATAGGACACGGTTTGGTTTTTTTTTTTGTTTTTTTGTGTATTTTTCTTAAAGTACGAATTTGACGCTAAAAAAGCTCGAGAAATATTTTCTTTTTATGAAAGGGTGATCAACTGTTCAGAATAAAACTTTGTTGCGAAGTTGAAAATGTGGAAACAGCGAACTTCAGGCAAACATTTTCGGAATGCTCTCGAAGCTTTAGAAGCAGTGAACAAAACGTATTTTGGGAATGTTTTCAAGATTTTACGCATATTGGCGTTATTGCCTGTTTCAATAGCATCACCGGAAAGAAGTTTTTTTGGTTTAAAGAGAATTAAAACCTATTTACGAAATACGACAGGTCAAGATAGGCTTAATGGTCTATCATCAATGAATATTCATAGGGATATTGATCTGTCAGTTGATGAAATACTAGAAGAATTCTTTCAAAAAATATAACATGGAATGTGAGTTCCCGTGTAGTCCTCAATTAATCATTGAGCTTCAGCGATACTGCTTGTACAAATGTAGAGAAAGTTTGAATTATATGAATAACAAACAACAAAGCCATCAAATGGTTCATTCGAGTTATCTCAGCATGAAACAGAATTTGAATATAATTTTCTGATTTAAAATGATCTATTAAACATAAAAAATATTTTATTTTTATAATTTCATTTTTGCTCGAGTTTTATTTTTGTCTAATTTAATGAAATACTTTAATAGTTTTTTTTTATGGAAACAGAACATGAAAGCCTAAAATACGAGTATTAACAAACACATTTTCACAAATTTCGCCACCCAATCACAGCGCCAAATCCCTGCTAAACATCACGACAAGTCAGTTCACACTCCTTCTTCGTATCGAAGCGATTATCATTGCCGCCACACCCACCATAGATGAACTCCTCGCATTTGCGCGCCACCGGATTATAGGCAAAGCTAGACACATAGCCGAAGCAACGACCGCTTTGAGGTGGTTGCAAGCAAAGTTTTACTACAAACATCAAAAAAAATATTACACAAAAATCAAATCAAATTAAAATAAATAAATAAAACGAAAAATCAAAAAAATATATATGAACAAGAACAACAAAAAAGTTGTTATGCAAATGAACGGAGGCAATATGAAAGAAAAACGAGAAAAATATGAGTGAGGAATACGCTTGTAAATAACTCTGCATATATATATTAATATCTGTATATATATATAGGTTATATGTATGTATGTACCTCGGCGATTGAGGGCAGCAACGTTGAGCGGTGTGCAAAATAAAAACAAAACCAAACAGCAACAAATAATGCCGATTACGCGCACAAACTGCATTTTTAAATACACACTAAACACACACACACACACCACTTGAGTCCAGATATTGAATGATTATTAGTATTTTTACTTGAATGCGATGAGATACAGCGCGATTGAAATGCTTAACCTGGGCACACCTGCTGTCAGCTGTCTAACGCTACTGACTCAGCACTGTCGGCTGGTACTACAAAGTACCTCAGTGCCTTGTAGTCGTTGCTGCAGGCGTGGAGAATTTGTGACGACTGACAGCGATTCTAAGTTGTTGTTGTTGTGCTATATGGTAGTGCGACTCATCAGCATAACAGGTGTACGCGTACTCAGTGTTTGAGTGGAGATGTGGGTGTCAGAGGGGAGGCCGTTGTAGCGCTCGAAACACTACGAGACGGCCTTCGCGCAAGCGCAGACGACAGCGCAAACGATGACGTGCGACGGCATGTGACGCTTGAATGAGCAGAGGAAGTGAAGCGTCGATAAAAATCAAATCAAAGCCAAGACAATAATAGTAAGTAATAACTGTAGATATGTAGGTATGTATATTTAGAATTAGTTAGAGCGCAATTGCCAAGTATTCGGAAGTGTTAGTGTTGTTTTTGATGAAATTGAAATATTTTAACGTTTTTTTGCGATAATTTTTTTGTATTTTTTTATCACAATACAGAGTGTAGTAGACGTAAAGCTTGTGTTTCGAAAAGCCGCACAGAGCTTGAAGTCCACAAAATATTGTAGAAGTAAAAGCTTTCGTTTAGCTGAGTTTCAGCGCGATCATAAATAACATAATTGCACACCATATAAATCATCATATGTCTAAAATATATTATACATATATATTTATGCATACATATGTACTCAGTGTGACATCAAAAAGCTCTATTTTAGCTTCATTCACTTTGAGCGCTTCGCCGCAATCTGTTCGCGTTATCATCATCCTTGTAGCGATTCGTACACGTGAAGTGTATTTGTTTATTTTGTTTTTAATTTTTTTTTTTTCGATTTTTTTTGTTGACATTGTTAGTTTGAACTATGGATTTACTACTTTCGTCGTCGATTTTTAATTAGGTTAATATTCATATTTGTATTTGCAAAACACACTTGAATGCTGCGTCATTTCGAAATTGTTATGAATTGTGCAAAAAGAATCACAAAAATTAGATTTTACTGTGTCTAATACCCATATTTACGAGGGTGGGAGAACGCCTCATATCCAGCATTAGCTGGGATTATGCCTTCATATCTTGTATTTTCTTCTATAATGTCACAAATTATACAATTTGTTTAGGGAGTTTAAAGAATGGGCAAGTGAACACATAATTCTTTGGAAGCAAAATAATGGGGCCAGATATGAGGCCATAATGGAAAAATTTGCAAAAGATTCTTGCCATTTGAAATTGCCTCTTTTTATAGGACGATGATTTCTAAGTGCATAATTGAAGATTATCGTAGATATTCAGAAGCGATGATTCGGATCGAAGTTAAGAGCGACAACAAGCTTTTGTTAGCTTTATATAAAATTCTATTATATCTGATTATATTCTAACTGAATCAGACAAAAAATCAGCTTGAAAAAAGGAAAAAAAATCAACAGCGACTATTCTATATATGTATATTACTATTGGTACCGAAGTGTACCTAAAACCACATTTGAAAACGAAAAAAATGCTGTTTTATCAAAACAATGTACCGATCCACAAGTCAATTAAAACGATCGCCATTATTAGGTCTACGCTTAGCGACTTTCTTCCGTTTTCAAACCTCAAAAAGATGGTAAATAGAGCAACTGAGAATATCGTTAGCTGGTAAATACATGAAGAGTTCAGTGAATTTAAAACGTTTTTCAAAATTTGTCAACAGAACAAAATAAAATTGAAATTCATGTAGTGTAATTTATATAGGGTGTTTAATAAACTTTGGTAGCTTTTTTATATTTTTGCATTTAATTATCGCAAAGTTTTCAAATATTAAAGTATTTTATATAATATATTTTTTATATATATTTTTAAACAAAAAAAATAGTAAGATTCTGCTCACATTGAAATTTTAGAGATATTCAATTTAAATTTTCATATATTTATCACGATGGCGCATATCTCATATATATTCTGTGCCAGAAACAAATACTTGCTGATGTTCTTGGGTATGAGATGCTTTAGAGAAAGTCTTAACTAAATGTTTAGGAGTGATATTGCTAAGATATGATCTAATTGAGTTTTATACGAGTATATCGAAAGTGCTCTGAAGATTACTCATACGCTCTGTATCACTTTCAGTATCAGACTAAGAAGAATTGCGAATGAAATAAAAAAAAAATGGAAGTAATGACCGTGAATTTGAAGTAAACATAGAAAAATATACAAAAGAAAAAAATACAAAAATAAGTATTAAGCAATAATAACTAACAGCCAGTGTGAAAATGTTGATTCGACAAACATTTACTAAACGCAGTGCTAGTGAAGCAATTAAGTGCATACCATTACTCATAGGTGCGTTCAGCAACTATTAATATAATAAATTATAACAGCAAATTAATGAAATTAATACTAACAAGAGCTGAGAGTGTCAGTCAAAATTGTATATATGTATACTTTATCCTTAAACAACAACAAATTCGTACAGGATGAAATTCGCGCAAGCACTGTACTTTGCCACCTGCTTCATTGCCTCACTGCAGGCCTTGAGCGATAAGGATACCATCGAGGTGGCCAACGATTACTTTACAGGTTTATAGTTAATATTTTATTCGTAAATTATATCGCATAATGTAATAGGCAATTATCGTTTTTTTTTGTTTTCTTCTCAGATTGCTTACACGTTCGGGTTGGCGGCCATTGCTCTGGGACTGGCCGTTATACCTTCAATGCAAACACTCATCGTTGTGAGGAGTTCGGCGGTTGTGGTGGTAATAAAAACAATTTCGAGAGCAAAGCAGCTTGCGAAGCAACATGCTTCCGTTATCAGGATGAAGTACCTGTAATTCCTGCTGAGTAAGAGGCAACAAGAGCTTGAGGTCACTGCGCACAACAACTTTAAAAAAAGTGAAATATTATATTATATAATTATATATAGTATTATATTCCAGGGATTTGAAAAAAATAATTTTTGTCTTGTTAAGAGCTGAGCTTCTGATACTTAACAAATTAAAACAAAAATAGCTTATAAATACGTAAAAAATTAGAGCGAACGATTTGAAATGTATGATATATTGCTTTCTTAACATCAGATTTATTTGTAATTCTACCAAAAACCCATTTCGAAACCAACTCCCTTTGAGACTCTCATAAAAGAAAATAATAATTGCTAGTTAAATGTAACGGTCTCCTAATGAGCAGAAAGTTAATATTCTTTACTAAACTTTGCTTTATCGTTTTCAAAAGATCCGAAAATATTCATTAAAAGCCCTTTTAGACAAATCGACCAGCCTCACAAAAAATTAAACGAAGATTTAATTATTGACACACCAAGATCATTTAAGATTGTTGAGATACATATATTCGCAACCAAAAATATCCCTGCGGAGAAACAGCATCAAAATTTTTGGACTAAAATATCGAATTGATTTGAAAATTATCAGACTGATACCATTTTTTTGGAAAATTGGATCCAGAAGAGAGCTTACACAAAAATATTCCCTTACTTCAATCGAAAATTTGTTAGAAATTTAGAAATTAGATTAGGTTAGGTTAGGATTGCAGTTCGAAAATAGTTGGGAGACTATAGCTACAAATACACCCCACTACATTTTGGATTCTAAATTATAACCAATCAACTAGAGACCGACCGATTAATCGGCCTTGGTATCGGCATCGGTCAGTATCGGCCACAAAATTAAGCATCGGCATCGGCCATATTTGGCCGATTCTTAGCCGATTCTTTCTACTTCTTTCGGATTATACTAAAATACATTTTTTTTTTACTTTTTGGATTTCTTTAGAGCATAAAATTTGAATTCTTCTGTTTATCATATAAAACACAGTGAATCACATTTCACTAAACTAACAATTCATCATGGTGATAATTAAGGTCTAGTATAAAGAAATTCAATAATTTAGCATTAATGAAAGGTTTTATGTAGTACTGCTAGAAACATTCGATTTATGTCAAGGCGTTTTGTTTAAATTTCTTGAGATTATTTTTAAAAGTTTACCATAGACAGGGTCACGTTATAATCACTTTGTGCTGGGCTGAACTATAAGGTGCATGGAAAAGAACTTCCCAAACATGCTTCCGAAGTTTCTGTTGAATCACTATCACTATTTGCCGTCTTTCACAAAGCGAGATATAAATGAGAAAAGTCATCTCTTTGAAAATAACGGATTTTTTTACTAGACCTACTATTTTCGAATATTGGCCTTAATGCTCATATTTGTCCTTAAGACGAAACCCAGTGTAACCCATGAAAATAGGTGATTTTAGTGAATTTTTTTAAGAAAGTACTCGGTCGAATGTTTCGAAGTTTTTTGCGCATAATAAGGTGTACTTTCAACTATATTTCGAGATTTTTTACAAAAATGTTGAAAAATAAAGGAGTTATGGCTTGTCTTGGGAGGTGCCAAAAAATAAAGTTCCCCAACTGTTGACATGATTCCGCCCGAATGAGTAACTGAAACACTGAAAATTGAAAAAGGTTATTAAAGTTGAATAAATTCCGTATACAATGACCTACGGTTATTGAAAAATATCAAACATTAACAAAATGGCGTAGTTCTGAAAAAAAATTCGATTTTTTAGGTAAAAAATGGTCGTTTTTTAAATGCCAAATTGACAATTTTTAACAAACCAAAAAGATCGTAGGTCATTGTATAGCGGTCATAGACTATAGCGGCTTATAACTGAGAGCGATTGCTCTTTCGAACGCTGCCATTCAAAAACCATTCAAGATACGTTTCACAGGATATTTTTGAAATTATAAACTATCGAATAAACAAAAAACAAAAAATCGATTTTTTTTAATGCCATACCGGTATACGCCCTTAAAGGAAAAAAGCTATATTGCTGATTGCTGATTCGCTTTGAGAAATCGCGAACAACTTATTTGTTCTATCAACATATATCTTATTATATAATAATAATTTATTTAGATTTGATTATTAATTAAATGAATAAACAACTTCATATTTACATATGAATTGAGTTGTTGACTTATTTTGTGATGTTATTTGTATTTGTTTTTATTTTGTTACTATACTAATTTACTAAATAATGTTGTTGATAAAAGAATCGGCATCGGCATCGGCATCGGCCAAAATTTTGATATCGGTCGGACACTACAATCAACCAACTTCACGACGACTCAACGGATTTTTTTTTTAAAACTCGTTTTACCAAAAAGATTTCGTAAGATTTTGCTACTATAAAAATTATGCGAAGATATTCATAATTTAGTTTTGACTTTCCCTCTTTTTATAAGTTTCCCTTTTCTAATTTTAAAACAAATACCAACTTATTTCATTGGATTTTAGTTTAATTAAGAAGGATTTTCATTAAAAATTATAATTAATGAGTGACATTGCTGAGTTATACATTCATGTTCCTTACTTTATAAAATCTAACTGCTTCCATTGAGGTAACTATATATGTATGTACATATGTATGTATTAGTGATGAGCGATATTGCTATTTTTGAATCACTGTGATTTCAGTGATTGCTACTTTTAAATCACTGCGATTTTATATTGCTATTGTGATCACAACAATAAAAAACGAATTTATGAGAATTTATACTCCACATTTTTTTTTTAATTTTTTACATATACATTTATATTAATTTTAAAAATATCCAAAATTTACCTGTTTTTGTAATCACAATCAATTAATTAATACATTTTAGGTACATTTAACTGCTTTTGTAATCACCGCACCCAAAATTATTAAAATCACAACTAAAATTTCTACTGTGATCACTGAACAGTGATTGCTACTTTCGAACTGATATTGGTACTGAACAGTGATTGCTACTTTCGAACTGATATTGCTACTGAACAGTGATTGTTACTTTTCGAACTGCTATTGCTATAGTGATCCAATTAGAATCACTAAACTGCTATTGCTACAGTGATCGAATTAGAATCACTAAACTGCTATTGCTACAGTGATCGAATTAGAATCACTGAACTGTTACTGTTACAGAGATCGAATTAGAATTACTGAACTCGTATATGTACTGCGATCGAACAAAAACACTGAACTTCTCTATAGCTACTGTGATCGAACTCAAATTACTGAACTGCGATTGTAAATCACTGATATTTACAAAAATTGATTACAGTTGCTATATGTGATTTTTCAATCACAGTGAAAAAATCACCGGTAGTGAAATATCGCTCATCACTAGTATGTATATCGAAAGTCCCCTGAATATTACTCATACGCTCTGTATTACTTTTTAGTGTACAATTTCGAATGAAATAAGAAAATAAATAAAAGTAATGACCATGTATTTTAATCAGATATAATAAATATAATATAAATACCTAAAAACCAACAAGACAGTGTGAAAATATTGATTTAGTAAGCATTTACTAAACGCAGTGCTAATGAAACAATTAAGAGCCATTACTCATAGACAGGTAGCTTAAACAACTGTTAAAACAATAAATTATAACAGCAAATTAAAATCGAATTAATGAAATTAATGCATAAATACTGACAAAAGCTGAAGGCATTTAATAATACTTTGCATATTTCAATGTAAACACTGCTATTTATGCTTAGAGCCGAACTGGAATGGAAGCAGTAACTTACTAAACATACTGACATTTTACTTGAATAAGTTACAAAGTTGTGTACGAATGATATGTTTATTTAAATATGTTTGTATAAAAATCTAAATCGTAATATATGCCCAGTCATACATATGAACGCACATAATTCATATGAAGGCTCCCAAACGCAGTTAGACGCATTGCATAATGACTTAATTACTGATTTATAGAAAATTTATTCTAATTAATTGTATATTCTTAAAAACATATGTATTATCATATAATCTGGCAACACGTCAAACTGTGAAGTTTAATTTTTTCTCGGTTCTTGAATTTGTGCTTAAATTTATTAATATAATTAAAGAAAGTTTACTTTTAATAAGTGTAATCTAAAGCTAAGTATTTGTGCTAATTTGCTTTTGTGTTATATTTAAATTTTAATTGTATTTTAACTATTTTCTTAAATTCTGGTGCCGAGTCTTTTAAATCATTTGTTGTTGTTATCAATTATCAATTTTATTTCCTACTTTGCAATTGTTTGTGCGATTGCATATTGTTTTTGTTTTAATTTGCTCTTTTTCTTTTGATTCGTCTTTTTTTCTTTCATTTTTGCTCACAGCTGTTTGCGTGTTATTTTTAAGTGGCTCAGTGCTTCTCAAACTGCTCACTATTATATTGGTTGTGATCTCGGCTAATTCAGTATAACTATTATTGTTTTTCTATTTACTATTATATCATATTTTAATTTTTATTATTATTTACTATTCTGTTTTTTCCTTCAATTTAAATTTTTTTTTTCATAATGACTTGCAATTTTCCGAATTGTACTATTAAAGGCGATTCTGATCGTTTTGTTTCTTGTTGGCTTTGTGACGGGCTTGCCCATCTTAAATGTGCTGGATTGACAGGTAGAATCTTAGATTCTATTCTCGATGGAAAGGGTCTGCGCTGGTCGTGCTTAAAGTGTAGACCGACAGATATTGAATTATTTAAAGTTTTTAAACTGGCGCGCAATAATTTTAAAGAAATCGGTCGAGAACTTCAAAACCTTACAGAAAAATTTAAGCATTATGAAGTGTTGTTTCAATCATTTAAATGCCTAAATGATCAAGATGATAATGCTAAGCCTTCATCAAAACGTAAACGTCCGTCTAATGAGGAACCTGCCACTTTGTCCGTGAAAAGTATGTCACCGGTGAAATTAGACCTTATTAATCTCTCATCTCCTTGCCCTCAAGGAGAGAAGCCTTCCTCTTCAAAAGTGCTTAATCCTCCGAAAATAATTAACGATAACCTTAAGCGGAAAACTATTCAGGATCCGCCTCCTATTAACTCTGAGTTTGTGGCAAAAAATTTGGTAGTAATACCTCAACGGAAATCTATTTTCGTTTCGAGATTCGCTTCGGATACCACAATCGAAGATATAAAGTTTTACATCTCGTCGAAATTAAAAATTAACGATATTGATATTGATGTGAGAAAATTTAACTTTAAATACGAAAGAAACATATCTTCTTTCAAGATTGGCGTTTCAGCTGTTAATTTTCAATTGCTACTTGATGAATCATTTTGGCCACCTGGTGCTTTCGTGCGCGAATTCGAGCAAAAGCAACAAAAACAAACTGTAATTGCTCATATTCCAAAAAATGCCGCGGATTCAAAAAACTAATTATAAAAAATTCATTACAAATTCACTATCAAAATGTAAGGGGTTTAAATACAAAATTAAAAGAATTGTATTTGAACAGCACTAATTGTAATTTTAAAGTCATCGCTTTTACTGAAACTTGGCTTAAACCTCATATCTTTGATAATGAAATATTAAATAGTGAATTTCAAATCTTTAGATGCGATCGACTGAACAGAGTCGGGGGGGGTGTATTATTTGCTGTGCATTCTTCAATTCCATCTGAAGAAGTAGAAGTTCCTCATGCGGACTTTATTGAATTTAAGTGCATACGAATTTGTATTAATAAATGTTCTATTTATCTAACTTTATCTTATATTCCGCCTCAATCGGACTTATCTGTATATACGCAGCATGTTTCTTTAATAAATAATGTTTTTTCAATTGCTAAGAATACTGATTACATAATTGTTCTAGGCGATTTCAATTTACCGTGTGTATCTTGGAAATCTGTTGACGATTGCATTACCCCTTTTTGCACTCGTTTAAGCTTTAATGAGTTTTTGGAAGAAATGTCTGGGATGGGTCTTAACCAAATTAACTTAATACCGAACAAGTTTGGTAAATTCTTAGATTTGGTCTATGTTGATAATACTTCAACAGTTTCTGTGGTCCGATCTGATCCTTTAGTTTTGCCAGAGGACTCTTATCACCCTGCCTTGGAAATTAATATCGAAATCATAGACGAATTACTTGTATGCAACAAACAGGACCTTTGTTCTCGGTTCAACTTTGCGAAAGCTAACTTCAAAAAGATTAATTGTGAACTTTCTAAATTGACTTGGCCTGATTATAGTGGTAATATTGAATTAAATGTATCACATTTTAATGAAACAATTTTTAATATTTTTGAAAGATTTGTTCCGAAATGTTTTATTATCAAAAGAAAAAGTTCAAATTTGTGGTATTCGAATGAGCTATGTAAATTAAAAAATAAAAAAGCTCGTGCTTTTAAACTTTATAAAAGAACTGGAGCTCTTGTTGACTATTTAAAATATTCTAAATTGCGTCGTCAGTTTGAGGAACTTAACAAAAAATGTTATAAAAACTACATAATCAAAGTAAAAAATAATATTATTCGTAATCCGAAATTGTTTTATGGTTTCGTTAACTCCAAACGCAGGATTTCAAATTTTCCGTCCGCGATGAAATATAAATCAACAATGTCATGTGACAATTATATTATTTCTAATATGTTTGCAGAATTCTTCAAATCCAATTATTGTTCAAACTACCCTATGAATGTGCCATATCATCAAGTGTTATGTCCGAGTACTGTAATTAATACACCAATTATTTCTGAAACAGATGTCTTAAATTATTTAGTTACGTTAAAAGATTCGTTTAAATATGGCCCTGATATGATTCCCTCAAGCTTTCTTAAAAATTGCGCAAAATATATCTATCTGCCCTTAACTAAGCTTTTTAACCTATCTCTTAAACAAGGTATTTTTCCGTCAATGTGGAAAAACTCTTTTATATTACCTTTGCATAAAAGTGGAGTTAGATCATCTGTTGAGAACTATAGGGGGATAGCTAAAATGTCAGCTATACCCAAACTTTTTGAAGCTATTGTCACTGACCAAATAAGTTTCTTAATCTCTCCTTTAATTTCATTCTCTCAGCATGGATTTTGTAAAGGGAAATCTACAGTAACTAACTTGCTTGAATTTGTAAACCATGTGTCAATGGGTTTTAGGGATAATAAGAATACTGATGTTATATATACAGACTTTAGTAAAGCATTCGATAGAGTAAACCACTCAATTCTTTTGCAAAAACTGAATCTTCTTGGTTTTCAACCAAGACTTCTTGAATGGGTATCCTCATATCTTACTAACAGAAAACAACAAGTTTTATTTAATAATACTTTATCCGATTCAATTAGTGTCACTTCAGGGGTTCCACAGGGTAGTCATCTCGGCCCGATTCTGTTCTTGTTGTTCATCAATGATATACCTTCAGTAATTAAGTTTTCAGAAATTTTATTATATGCGGATGATGTAAAACTTTTTAAATCATATACTTCTCATAACGAAAGGACTGAGTTGCAATCGGATTTAAATAATTTAGTTACTTGGTGTCACAAAAATGATATGCCACTGAATCTTAAAAAATGTAAAACGATGTGCTTTTCCCGTAGAACTGTTGATCTTTCCCCCTATGTAATAAATAACTTCAGTTTAGAGCAAGTTTTTAGCTTTGTTGATTTAGGAGTTAATATGGACCCTAAACTAAATTTTAATTCTCATGTAAATTCAATTGTCTTAAAAGCTAAAGGTGCTCTTAGCTTTGTTAAACGTTGGTCTAAAGAATTTAGTGATCCGTATATTACTAAAATTCTTTTTACAACATTGGTAAGGCCTATATTGGAGTATGGTTCTGTGGTATGGAATCCTAGCTATCAATCCCATTCTGATAAGCTTGAGTCCGTTCAAAAACAATTTTTACTTTTTGCTTTAGGCCACTTACATTGGGATTCAAGATTGAATCTTCCCCCGTATACTAGTCGTTTAAAACTTATAAATCTTCCCACACTCACTAGTCGCAGAGAAATGCTAGGTATAATTTTTCTAGTAAAACTTCTGAATGGTTTAGTTTGTAGTTCATTCCTTTTGTCTGATATTAAGTTTAATGTCCCATTGCGTTCATCCAGGCAGTTTAGACCATTATTTCTAAAATCTTCTAGAACAAATTTTGAGTTAAATGAACCATTCTGCCGAATATGTCATGATTTTAATTCGCATTCCAGCACATTTGATCCATCTGACTCAATATTTAGCATCAAAAAAACTATTTTGTCTTCTCTTAATAAATAATATTCAGAAATTTTTAACTTTTTGTTTTTATAAATTTTTAAATCTCAGCTGTTGAAATGTTTCTTTCTGTAGCTGAGCAGTATGAGAACCGGACGCTTAAAAATCTCTTGCCTTTCTAGACTCGGCAAATTCCGCTCGTATGCGGACTGCGCCCCACGCGTCGGTTGGGCGGGTGGAGGGTAATCGTTTGGGTTAATAATAATAATTGGACAATGCAGTAATATATTTATTAACTACATATTATGAATATATGACTATATACATATGTATGGACAAATCATGTAATTAAGTTTCCAGTGAAGGAATGTGCCCGCTTACAGTTTCAAACGAACCGCACTGCATCCAGCTGTGTGATAATATAACAATAATAACAACCACAAATGATATAATTTAAGTGCAACTGCACTGTGAAATCTCACATTCAGTCTTCTTGGTATTGGGTAAACCAACTGGGCAGTCAGTACTTCAGTCCAACTCATCAGTCATGTTGTTGCGTATGCTGTCCCTTCTGTATAGCTTCCTTGAGAATCGTATTATAATAAGCCGGAATATAGTGCAAGCGGTCACGGCTACTGATCTAACTATTACAACCATACATCCTCTGTTCTAGTTTGAATATTGAAATACAAGTTAGGATTGCATTTTTTTGCAGGGTTGCACTCAGTGCATTCTCCACCTTACTAAATGTAATCATAGTTTAATTAGCATTACACAGTTTAGTCTGTCATAGGCTCATTTTTCATTTAGTAAATAAACTAGTCGCATTGTGTAGGTTTGTTTCGTGTTGTTGAATAATCATATTTTAATTATTTCAGATAGACAACTAATTGAACAGATTCTGTGCTGGCACATGTGTGCTCATGTTTACAGCAAAGGCTGTGGAATAATTTAAATGGAATGACGGTATTAATTTTACATAAGCCTTACTTTGCATTTGCATAAAATCTACTTATTGAGTGTAATAAACAATTAGCTCAACTCATAACCTCGAATTTTTCCGTACTAATTTCAATTCAATGAATTCAATTTTGATAAAAAAATTAAAAAAAATCCCGATTATCTGCTGTCATGTTATTGTTTATGTTGTTGGTGTTGTTTTTTTTTCAAATGCCTCAACTTGAGAGAATATTTGGATTGAGTGAAAAAATAAATCTAATAAATACAGTGTTGAGGAAAATATTAGTAACACTTAGTTGAGATTAGTTTCTAACCTAAACTATCTCTAATTCAATGACAGAATGAGAATTAAATGTGTCTAAAACATAAAATATTTGATAAAAGTGTAGAACTATAGATACGTGCAGTTATATCACAACATCAGGAAAGAAATAGAGAAAATTTCGTACGGAAACTGAGAGAAATCAGGCCACAAATCTATTTGATACATATCAAACTTCGGAGTGCTTCATCGTGTTCAATATCGTAGAAAACTAAAAAGTAAAGAAGTTCTTTAGAAGGATAAGATACTTTATTCGAAATAAATCACAGAGTCTGAGAATGAAATAAACGATATTTTTGCTTTTTACTACATAAATTTTACTAGATTCTTTGCACAGCCTTTCAGGGATATTGCTAGCGCGAATACGCCTTATCAGACTATTTTTCTGGTAAGATTCTGCATCATATTTCTGCAGTATAGCCGATCTCGTCAAATATATGGATTAAGTCTGATGTCTGTTTTCACGAAATTTTGGTTTTCGTAACCGGAATGTACCCAGATTGACCAAAGAATGTCAACTCTGTAGCTTTTATAAAATTTATTTGGAAACTATTTTCTATTGTTGGATTTCAACTGGTCAGATAAATGGCTTATCAGTTAAAGCTCTATCAATTGAAGTGGCTCCTCAATAGGGATTTGGAATCAAATTACATAATCTATTTGTCCAATTAGTCTGGAAATTTTAACTTGAAAACTATTTTAAATTTTTTCTCCTCGGATTTAAATAAAAACTACTACTCGAAGCGCACTAATTAGTAAACAACTAAACCTACCATCCTTCCGCTTGTCATGAAAAAATTTTGCTCGCTACTGTATATGTGCATTTAATACGCCGCGGTGAGAGACCATCAGCGTGAGCACAACAAAAATAAATAAATATGACAAATTTTGAGCATTTATGTTTTAAATTTTTGCTTAAATAACGCCTGCATGCCACATATGCCATGATGATAATTTCTACAGCTCAACGGCTGAGCGACACTATAACAGAATGGCGGTACATTTTCAGCGGTGTTTACGTGTCTTACTGCTGATCGTGGCGATAAGTGTCGTTTCAAGTGCGCGGAAACAAAAACAAACAAAGGCACAAAAACAGGCAGCAGTCAGTAGACCAGCGGGTGGTGGTGGTGGCGCACAAGCGCGGGTGCAAGGTGAGTAGAGTTGAATAAAACGATGAAAAGAAGTTGGAAAATTAAAAATTTTCTGTTTTCCAGATCCGAAATGTCTGCAGCCGATGGAACCCGGTCCATGTCGCATGAATATCGAAAGCTATTACTACAATGCCCAGACGAATACTTGTGAAAAATTCATCTTCGGCGGCTGTCATGGTAATGACAATAAATTTGGCCTTTTGAAAACATGCGAAGATGCTTGTTTGCAGCCGAAAACAGCAACGAACAATGCGGGTGGTGGTGGTGGCGCACAAGCGCCGGTGCAAGGTGAGTAGAGTTGAATAAAACGATGAAAAGAAGTTGGAAAATTAAAAATTTTCTGTTTTCCAGATCCGAAATGTCTGCAGCCGAAGGAACCCGGTCTATGTCGCATGTATATCGAAAGCTATTACTACAATGCCCAGACGAATACTTGTGAAAAATTCATCTTCGGCGGCTGTCATGGTAATGACAATAAATTTCGCCTTTTGAAAACATGCGAAGATGCTTGTTTGCTGCCGAAAACAGCAACGAACAATGCACCAGCAGACAAAAATTCCAAGCCAAATAAAAAGGCAAAGAAAAGAAAAGAAAGGCAAAGGGACCGTAAGCATTATCAAATTATCAATCAAAAGATAATTTTTATATAATGATTTTTATGATTTACTTCACAGTTAATGATTAATTTTGAGTAATTTGTAAAAAATCATAAATAATCATCATTTTTGAGCAATAAAAATAAAAATCATAAAAAATAATTATTTTTGAGCAAAAAAAAAATAAAAATCATAAATAATCATTATATTTGATTTTTATATTTTTTGCTCGAAATAAAACTCACTTTTGGATTACATGTTTGTTATTAAGTTTTTCGGTACTATTTTTTCGTGTCCTTTTAGAATGACATGAAAATATTGGAATGACATCAAAATATCATGGACCAAATTTCATAGAAATTGGTCCAGTAGTTCATGAGATATGGTTTTTGACTCATTTAGGCTGTGGCAAAATCATATCTTAAATTTGATCCTTCAGCTATGAAACTACCAAAAAACTTAATAACAAACATGTAACCCAAAAGCGAGTTTTATTTTCAGCAAAAAATATAAAAATCAAAAATAATTATTATTTACGATTTTTATTTTTTTGTTCAAAAATGATGATTATTTATGATTTTTTTTACAAATTACTCAAAATTAATCATTAACTGTGAAGAAAATCATAAAAATCTATATTTAAATTATCATAGTGGAAATGGATAGATCGTCCAAAAAGGATTACAATGACGTTATCCTTTTGTTTGTGTGGCGATTCTAAGTGATTGATTTTTTACTTAAAAATCGGAACGATAATCATTATTTACGGTCCCTGAAGAAAGCACCCAAAAATTTGTGGAGAATTGTAAAAATTATTGTTTAAATTAAATTAGTGAAGCTATTTATAATATAAATAAATGTAAAGAAATATCGGAAAATTTACTAAAATTGTACTACGGAATAGAACAGCTCTTGAGACTCTTAGAATGCATGGTAAAAGACTAAGTGAAAGATTGAACGCAGAATTGTCTTATCTAAAATTAATTAATGCATTACCAACTGTTGGTTTCAAAGAGAACGTCTCCTCAAACCTAGTATTCATTACACGATTTACATTAACCACCAAGAGGTTCGGCTTGACCCCATCCCAGATCTTTTAAGTTACTAATTATGGCGTGAAGTTTGATTCGATAAGGACCCGCTCGATTTTTCTTAATCCGAGCCAAATTCAAGGCGCTCTCTGAGCAAATTAAAGAAAACAAAAACCTAAAAACCTATTTTGCAATGATTGCAAGAAAATGTTAAATACTTTCACAGTCTGTTAGAGATTTAAGAGATATTTCGAAATGTAATAAAAAGTGTACTTATAAAAGGAATAAGAAATGGAATTGAATAAGTTTAAATAAAAAGTCAATTGACTTGTGGGATAAAAATTTTAATTTTTTAGACACCGTCCACAGTAAAAGTTTCAAAACTGAAACTTTTTATGTGAAGAGTGGATTTCAAATCCGGATGTCTGTCTGTGCAAGATGTAACTTGAGTAAAAATTAAGATATCTTGATGAAACTTCGCACACGTGTTTCTTGGCACCATATGAAGCTTGCTTCGAAGATGGGCAAAATCGGACCACTGCCACGCCCACAAAATGGCGAAAACCGAAAACACATAAAGTGACATTACAAAGCCATAAATAAAGCTATAGAAATAAAATTTGGTATAAAGGATCGCACTATGAAGGGACATATTTGGATGGAATTTTTTTGGGGAGGTGGGCGTGGCCAGGCACCCAAATATGTTTTTTGTATATATCTTGCAAACCAATAGAGCTATATAAACCAAACTTTCTGAAGTCGGTTTTTTAGCCACTTTCTAATACAGTCCAAAAATGAAAGAAATCGGATCATAACCACGCCCACCTCCCATACAAAAGTTGGGTTGAAAATGACTAAAAGTGGGTTAATTCACTAACGAAAAACGTCAGAAACACTCAATTTCAATAAGAAATGGCAGATGAAAGCTGCACTCAGGTTTTTTTTACAAAATGGAAAATGGGCGTGGCGTCGCCCATTTATGGTTCAAAAACCATATCTCAGTAACTACTCGACCGATTTCAATGAAACTTGGTTTGTAATAGTTTCCTTACATCCCAATGATATGTTGTGAAAATAGGCCAAATCGCTTCACAACTACGTCTACTTCCTATATACCAGAACTTTCGAACTAGTGAATATATCGGCGCAGAACTTTGCACAAATACTATGTTTATAGTGCGGCAGCCCCATTCCGAAATCGGACAACAGGTTTTTAAGTCCCCATATATCGAACACGAGGACCTCGGTGCTTCTAACCTAATATTATGGTTTCCAACTTTCAATGGACTTTATACAATATATATGACGAATATGTGGGTCAAATTGTGTATTATATAATATAAATAAAGTTAAATAAATAAATTGCGAGAGTATAAAATGTTCGGTTACACCCGAACTTAGCCCTTCCCTACTTGTTTTGATTTTTTTGTTGACATTGTTAGTTTGAACTATGGATTTACTACTTTCGTCGTCGATTTTTAATTGGGTTAACGTTTGGATTGACAGACTTGAATGCTGCGTCATTTCGAAATTGTTATGAATAATGCAAAAAGAACTACAAAAATTAAATTTTATTGTGACAAGACCATATTTACGAGGGTGGGAGAAGGCCTCATATCCAGCATTAGCTGGGATTATGCCTTCATATCGTGTATTTTCTTCTATAATGTAACAAATTATACCATTGGTTTAGGGAGTTTAAAGAATGGACACACATACTTCATTTGGAACACATAATTCTTTGGAAGCAAAATAATGGGGCCAGATATCAGGCCCTAATGGATAAATTAGCAAAAGGTTGTTGTCGTTTGAAATTGCCTCTTTTTATCGGACGATGATTTCTAAGTGCATAATTGAAGATAACCGTAGATATTCAGAAGCGATGGTTCGGATCGAAGTTAAGAGCGACACCAAGCTTTCGTTAGCTTTTTATAAAAATCTTTTATAACTGCAACTCAATCAGACAAAATATCAGCTTGAAAAAAGGAAAATTGTCAACAGCGACTATTCTATATATATAGAGTGGAACTTCCATAACTCGAACTTCTATAACTCGAAGATCTCCATAACTCGAACTTCCTTCCTTAAATCGAAGCTCCCCATAACTCTTGAAATTTCATACAAATCTCCTTCCATAAATCGAACTTTTCGACCAGGGCAGAATACAAAATTTAAAATTTTTCTATCGAGGCAGAATTTTAAAAGAGTCCCTCTATATTGTATGGAGGTGAACAAAAAATATGATATTACACTTAGGGATTGTATAAATCATGTAACAAAGTCATGGGATACAAACGTCAAGAGCCAAACAATAGCAAACAGCAACAAATGAATCTACATTTTACGTCTTTTTGAAAAATTGTATGTTTTAATGAAAATTCTAAAGTCTCTCTTACTCAAGGTTTTTTGTTGATTATGGTGATTCGAGTTAGAAAAGTTCTACTGTATTATTATTGGTACCGAAGTATGAAATCTTCGATAACAAAAACATTTGGAAGAGAAAAACATGCTGCTTCATCAAAACAATATACCGATTCACAAATCAATTAAAACGATCGCCAATATTAGGTATACGCTTAGCGACTTTCTTCCGTTTTCAAACCTTAAAAAGATGGTTAATAGAGCAACTGAAAAGTTAAATACATATCATACTACAAAATGGTTATTAAAATAGTAAATTGTATAATATAATCTTATAATGCCAAAAAAGTCATCTTTATTGAAATTGTAAGTAAATATAACGAGTTAGATGAACTTAAAACGTTTTTAAAAAAATTTGTCAACACAACAAAATAAAATTGTCAATTCATGTAGCGTTTATGATAATTTGACGTTTGGTTTGGCCAATATATAGGGTGCTTAAAAGAGGTTGGTAGCTTTGTTTTATATCTAATATATAAAATTCTCATGTCACTGTGTACGTTATTGACAACTGAAACCGCTCGACCGATTTTCGTGAATCTTAGCGTGCATATCGGCTAGGGTGGAGAATCGGACAACATCTATTTTTCATCCTCCTAAATGTTAAGGTTGGTTCACCCTATATTTTTTTAACTTTCCGCGAAGAAAATTAAAAATTTTCTAAAATCGGGAAGTTATTGGTTGTTGAAGTTCAAACCGATCTGGCTAATTTTAGTCTTGAAATATTCGTGGAAGGCCAGAAAAGATTAGAAAGTGAGTAAATATGGAAAATTGGCGAGGGAGATATCAATAAGAGAATTTTATTCGAGTTGACAAGAAAAATATAAAAAGAGAAAACAAAAAAATAATATTTTGAACGTAGTCATTGTTGCTTTGTTAAAATATTTTTGTTATTGTTCAATTGTATAAGGTTGTGTCGATAGCCTAAAACACTTTGTAAAAAATAAGGAAAGGCTAAGTTCACGTCCAACCGAACATTTTACACTCTCGCAATTTATTGATGTAATTTTATTAAGATAACACACAATATGACTTATATATTCGGCATAAAGTCCAATAGAAAGTCATTATATATAGCTGATGTAATTCCAGAACCAATTTCACTCATTTTCACCAAGGTTCCAAGATTTCCAAGGTTAACGGGAATAGGCACCTGTTAGTAGGCAAACAAACGGCACATTCGGCCTTGAAATTACTCCTAAATTGCAAATGAACGAAACACCAGTCGGCAAAATCGCCAAAAATAGCGCTATAACGAAGATTTTCCAAATATTCAAGAAGTCGCTGGAGGTACTGCACAGGACTTTAAAAGATCTTGATTGTCGATAAACGTGTTTGGTGGAGCCAGGATTCTGTTAGCGGGTGATTTACGCCAGACTCTTCCAATTATTCCTGGATCAACTGTTACTGACGGGCTAATCGCATGCCTAAAGTTATTTAATTTGTGGCGACACATAAAGTATCGCCAATTAACAACTATCAGATGAGTGTTTTTGCAACAATATCAAATTGCGATTGTAGAAGCAGTTGTAAATAGTAGGGTCGCAGTTGACACATCGATGGATTAATAGCATTTCCAACAGATTTCTGTCACTTCATTGACTTGAAAGAGAAGTTTTCCTGACATGAAACCTCAATATGATAACCATAAATGACTGTTTGAATGACCTATATTGGTGGTACAAACAAAGATATCGATGATCTTAATGCGACAATTTAGAATTTCGGTCCAGGAGAGTTGACACAGCTACAAACCAGGATGACGTAGTCAATTATCCCAAACTATTTAAAATTGCCTGTACTTTGCAATTAAAAGTAGTGTGAATTGTCATCATGCTGCGTAACGTCAATCGACCTCGAGTAAACAATATCGTCGCCGTAGCCAAGATTGGACCAACTTAATTTAATGTATACCTTAGCCACAACAACGTGTGGCCGGGTCTGCTAGTTTTTATATAAAAAATCGACAACTTATTGCGAATTTTTCAAAAATATATGAACAGAAGTAAGTTATAGAATATTTTTTTAAATACTGTTTTAACTAATATATATCTCTTTTGATTTTGCTTATATTAAAATTTAATGAAGATTTTCATGAACTATCATTGATTTTCTCGTATGAAAATATTCGCATAAAAACACAAAAATAAATTTTCAACAATAATAACTAACCGCCAGTGTGAAAATATTGATTTGACAAACATTTACTAACACTGTGCTAGTGAAGCAAATAAGAGCATACCATTACTCATAGGTGTTTTCACCAACTGTTAAAATTATATAATAAATTATAACACCAAATTAATGAAATCATATGGAAAACAGCTGAAAGTATTTAATGATAATTTGCATATTTCTGGGTCTGGAGGTGAATGAGGACAAGACGAAATATCTCCTGTCATCAAGCAAACAGTCAGCGCATTCGCGTCTTGGCTCCCACGTCACTGTTGACAGTCATAACTTCGAAGTCGTAGATAATTTCGTCTACCTGGGAACCAGTATCAACAACACCAACAATGTCAGCCAACAAATCCAGCGCAGAATCACTCTTGCCAACAGGTGCTACTTTGGACTGAGTAGGCAATTGAACAGTAAAGTCCTCTCTCGACGAACAAAAACCAAATCAAGTCGCTTATCATTCCCGTCCTGCTTTATGGTGCTTGGACGATGTCAAAATCAGATGAGACGGCACTAGGAGTTTACGAGAGGAAAATTTTGCGCAAGATTTATGGTCCTCAGAACATTGGCAACGGCGAATACCGCAGACGATGGAACGATGAGCTGTACGAGTTATACGACGACATTGACATAGTTCAGCGAATAAAAAGACAGCGGCTACGCTAGCTAGGTCACGTTGTCCGAATGGACGAAAACACTCCAGCCCTGAAAGTGTTCGATGCAGTACCCGCCGGAGGAAGCCGAGGAAGGGGAAGGCCTCCACTCCGTTGGAGGGACCAGGTGGAGAGCGACCTGGTTACACTTGGAATCTCCAACTGGCGGCGAACTGCGAAGGAAAGAGAAGAGTGGCGCGCTCTCATCGATTCGGCTATAACCAGTTAAACGGTTGAACGCCAATAACATACATACAATACATATGAATGCATATCATTCATATGAAGGCTCCCAAACGCAGTTTGACGCTTTGCATAATGACTTAATTACTGATTTATAGAAAATTTATTCTAATTAATTGCATATTCTTAATAACATATGTATTGGACAATGCGGTAATATATTTATGAACTTCTTCTTTTTGACTGTCGTAGACACTGCTTACGCGGTTATAGCCGAGTCCAAAACAGCGCGCCACGTATCCCGCCTTCTGGCAGTTTGACGCCAATTGGTTATTCCAAGCGAAGCCAGGTCCCTCTCCACCTGGTCCTTCCATCGGAGTGGAGGTCTCCCTCTTCCTCGGCTCCACTCCGTTGGAGGGACCAGGTGGAGAGCGACCTGGTTACACTTGGAATCTCCAACTGGCGGCGAACTGCGAAGGAAAGAGAAGAGTGGCGCGCTCTCATCGATTCGGCTATAACCAGTTAAACGGTTGAACGCCAATAACATACATACAATACATATGAATGCATATCATTCATATGAAGGCTCCCAAACGCAGTTTGACGCTTTGCATAATGACTTAATTACTGATTTATAGAAAATTTATTCTAATTAATTGCATATTCTTAATAACATATGTATTGGACAATGCGGTAATATATTTATGAACTTCTTCTTTTTGACTGTCGTAGACACTGCTTACGCGGTTATAGCCGAGTCCAAAACAGCGCGCCACGTATCCCGCCTTCTGGCAGTTTGACGCCAATTGGTTATTCCAAGCGAAGCCAGGTCCCTCTCCACCTGGTCCTTCCATCGGAGTGGAGGTCTCCCTCTTCCTCGGCTACCACCAGCGGGTACTGCATCGAATACTTTCAGAGCTGGAGCACTTTCATCCATTCGAACAACATGACCTAGCCAGCGTAGCCGCTGTTTTTTTATTCGTTGGACTATGTCTATGTCGTCAAATAACACAAACAGCTCATCGTTCCATCGTCTGCGATATTCGCCGTTACCAATTCTTAAGGGACCATAAATCTTCCGCAAAACCTTTCTCTCGAAAAATCCTAGTGCCGTCTCATCTGATTTTGACATCGTCCACGCTTCTGCACCGTAAAGTAGGACGGGAATGATGAGAGACTTGTAGAGTTTGGTTTTTGTTCGTCGAGAGAGGACTTTACTTTTCAATTGCCTACTTAGTCCATAGTAGCACCTGTTGGCAAGAGTGATTCTGCGTTGGATTTCCAGGCTGACATTGTTATTGCTGTTAATGCTGGTTCCCAGGTAGACGAAATTATCTACAACTTCAAAGTTATGACTGTCAACAGTGACGTGGGAGCCAAGACGGGAATGCGCTGACTGTTTGTTTGACTGTTTGTGGAGGATGGAGTCATATGTAGAAGTTCACGTAAGTGAGGACAGTTTCTGACTGTCATTCACTTGGGAGTGGCCAGGAACGATTCTTTTACATGTGGCTCAAGCAGCTCACGACTTCCGGTCTTAGACCAAGTATCCTCTGGGTAGCCAACAGACATCGGTTTGGAGGCGAGCTAAAGTGAGAAGGCGAAACCCGCCTATGCGGTTGTGCGTAGGGTTTGGGACCCACCACATAAAAACACCCCCCAATGAAAAAAAAAAAATTTATGAACTACATATTATAAATATATGACTACATATGTATGTGTAATTCATGTAATTAAATTTCCAGTAAAGCACTGCGCCTCGCTTACAGTTTCAAACGAACCGCACTGCTTCCAGCTGTGTAATAATATAACAATAATAACAACTACAAATGATATAATTTAAGTGCAACCGCACTGCGAAATCTCACACTCAGTCTTCTTGGTATTGAGTAAACCAACTGGGCAGTCAGTACTTCAGTACAACTCATCAGTCATATTCGTGCGTATACTGACCTTTCTGAATAGCTTCCTGACGAAGATACTGTTTGTACATGTACATAGGTCTCAAAGAGATCGTGTGAGTATTTAATATGTATATTAGGGTGGCCCTTATGGCAAAAATTCTTATTTTTTTCAGGATTTCAAGCTCCTTGGGCAACCTCTAAACCTTTTTTGATTGACCCAAAACTTTGTATATACTAGTTTTTGGGCTATTCGCATATTTCTAGGGGGTGCGATCGAGAATCCAGAAATTTTTTTTATCCTCCATATAACTAAGGGCCACCCTAATGTATATATGGAATATCGAGCCTCACAGAATATATATATTATTTTGTTTGTATCAATATAAACTTTTATATATTAGGCAACTAATTAAAGAGATTCTGTGCTGGCACATGTCCCCGTGTTTACACCAAGGGCTATAGATTTATTTAAACAGAATATCAATAATAATTTTACATAACCCTTATTTGCATTTAAACCAAATCTATTTAATGGGTGTAATAAACAATTAGCTCATCTCTTAAGTATTTTATGCAAAGGCATGCAGAATTGGAGTCTCGTCGCCCTGATCACTTTGGTATGTATAACTCTATATCTCTATATCTAACTCATTTAGTTTTAGATGTTAAAAACAACCGAACAAATCTATTGTAGCCTACGTGACACATGCTGCGAGAATATAAAAATGAAAAGATCAAAATAATAACAATATGAAGTACTGATTTGAGGAGAAAAGGTGCGATGGCGGCGACTCAGGGTGGCACTACTTAAAAGCTTGGAAGGCCCTTGCTGGGCATAATTGCGCCATTAGAATCTCAAGCGTCAACCGCCAAGCGGCAATAACGAGGATGAAATTCGCGCAAACACTGTACTTTGCCACCTGCTTCATTGCCTCACTGCAAGCCTTGAGCGATAAGGATACCATCGAGGTGGCCAACGATTACTTTACAGGTTTGTAGTTAATATTTTATTCGTAAATGATATCACATATTGTAATAGGCTATTATCGTATTTTTTATATTTATTTGCTTCCATGTTCGTGTTGGCGGTCATTGCTCTGGGACTGGCCGTTATACCTTCAATGCAAACACTCATCGTTGCGAGGAGTTCGGCGGTTGTGGTGGTAATAAAAACAATTTCGAGAGCAAAGCAGCTTGCGAAGCAACATGCTTCCGTAATCATGATGAAGTACCTGTAATTCCAATTGCGTAAGAGGCAACAACAGCATAAGGTCACTGCGCACAGCAGCTGTACAAAATATTATATTATATATAGTATTACATACTAGTGATTTGAAAAAATCGGTTTTATCTTGTTATAAGCTGAGTTTCTGTTACTTAGCAAATATAAAAAAAAAATAGTTAATAAATATGAAAAAAAAAATTAATTATTTTTTAAATCTAAAGTTCCATGTGAAAAAACAGTGTGAGTGTGAGGTCCATGTTCTCGATCAGTTTTTGGATACAAAAAAAATTAAATTAAGTTTAGAGCGAATGATTCGAAATGTATACTATATTGCTTTCTTAACATCAGATTTATTTGAAAATATACTAAAAACCTTTACGAAAGCAACTCCCTTTGAAGACTCTCATAAAAGAAAATAATAATTGCTAGTTGATGGCAACGGTCTCCTAATGAGGAGAAATCTAATATTCCTTACTAAGATTTCAAAAGATCCAAATATATCAAATAAATGACAAATCGACCAGCCTCACAAAAAATTAAACGAAGATTTAAATATTCGTTTCGAGAATATTACTTCGTCTTGGATTGTTAGGACACATATCTACGCAACCAAAATATACCTGCGGAGAAAAATTTCAAAATTTTTGTACTAAACTATGGAATTGATAAGAAAATCCTGATACCACTTTTTTATGGAAATATTGATATAAAAGAGAGCTTAGTTGGGAATCAGATTTTTTTTTATAAAACATAAATGATTATGCCTCTGTTTTTAGTTATTTTAAAACTGATATATTTTTGACCAAAATCCAACAAACGACATCTGTCAGGAAATCATCATGAAAAACGAAGTAGTTACTTTTATGGGAAATAGACGGTTATTACGAAGCAACAGGGCCGAGGCACACTGAAACATCACAAAAGTATTCCCTTACATCAATCGAAAATTAGTTAGAAAATTAGAAAATACATTAGGTTAGATTGGAGTTCGAAAATAGTTGGGAGACTATAACTAAAAATGTACTCCACTTCATTTTGGATTCTAAATTATAACCAATCAACCAACATCACTGCGACTCAACGAATTTGACGAAATTTATAGTATTTTTCGTAATTTTTTGTTGAAAACTGTTGTAACCAAAATAAGTCGTAAGATATTGTTTACATAAAAATTGTGCGTAATATTCATGATTTAGTTTTGATTTTCTGGTATGAGAATTCTTTTTCTAAGTTTAAAACAAATACTAGTTTATTGCCTTTGATTTTAGATTGTTTAAGTAGGTGTATAATTAAAAAGTGAGACATTGCTGCGTTATAAGTTAATTCCCTCAACTATATAAAATCTAACCGCTTCCATTGCGGTAACTATGTATGTATATCGAAAGTCCTCTGAATATTACTCATACGCTCTGTATTACTATTTAGTGTACAATTGCGAATTGAATAAGAAAAGAGATAAACATAATGACCATGAATTTTAAGCAAATACAACAATAATAAATACCTAAAAACATATTTCATACAATAGACAGTACCAGCTAGTGTGTGAAAAATATTGATTTAGTAAGCATTTAGTTACTAAACGCAGTGCTAATGTAGCAAGTAAGAGCCATTACTCATAGGCAGGTGTCTACAACAACTGTTAACATAATAAATAACAAATGAAATCAGAATTAATGAAATTAATACATAAATACTGACAAGAGTTGAAAGCATTTAATAATACTTTGCATATTTCAATGTAAGCACTGCTATTTATGCTTAGAGCCGAACTTAATGGAAGCAGTAACTTACTAAATATACTGACATTTTACTTGAATAAGTTACAAAGTTGTGTACGAATTATATGTTTATTTAAATATGTCTGTATAAAAATCTAAATCGTAATATATGCCCAGTCATACATATGAACGCACATCATTCATATGAAGGCTCCCAAACGCAGTTAAACGCATTGCATAATGACTTAATTACTGATTTATAGAAAATGTATTCTAATTAATTGCATATTCCTAATAGCACATGTATTGGACAATGCGGTAATATATTTATGAACTACATATTATAAATATATGACTACATAATATGTATGTACAAATCATGTAATTAAATTTCCAGTAAAGCACTGCGCCTCGCTTACAGTTTCAAACGAACCGCACTGCATCCAGCTGTGTGATAATATAACAATAATAACAACTACAAATGATTTAATTTAAGTGCAACTGCACTGCGAAATCTCACACTCAGTCAACTTTATTGAGTAAACCAACTGGGCAGTCAGTACTTCAGTCCAACTCATAAGTCATTTTCGTGCATATGCTGACCCTTCTGAATAGCTTCCCGGCGAAGATACTGTGTGTCTTATGTGATGTAAGCATGAAAGTATGAAGGTCTCAAAGAGATCGTGTGAGTGTTCATTATATATATACATATTTATGTGGAATAACGAACCCCACAGAAAATATATATCAGTATGAATTATTATAACCCAGCAGGAAAATTCTAATATAACCAAGTGCGTGGGTAAATTTAAGAACCGGTATCACTAAGGTTGGTAGAGAATCTTATTATAAAATTCAGCAATAGAGAGCGCACAGTCACGGCTATTTTTCTAACCTCTTGCAACCACACATCCACTGCACTGGTTTGAATATTAAAATACAAGTTATGATTGCATTTTCTTGCAGGGTTGCATTCAGTGCATTCTCCACCTTACTAAATGTAATCATAGTTGAATTAACATTACACAGTTTAGCTCATTTTTCATTTAGTAAATAAACTAGTCGCATTTTGTCAGTTCTATGCTTGTTGTTGTTGTTGTTAGAAAATAACGTGTACTTGAATTATTTGAATAATAATATTTTAATTATTTCAGATAGGCAATTAATTGAACAGATTCTGTGCTGGCACATGTGTGCTCATGTTTAAAATCTATGTACTTAATGAGTGTTATAAACAATTAGCTCAACTCATAAGTATTTCATTGACATGCGCTTCAGCGATTCACTAATAATGGAAAAATAAACCTCGCTCTTAAAGTGGGTAGAGACAGGTTTGAGGATTACTGATTGAAAAGACAAGAATCCTATGTACACTCAGGATATGAGAACTAAGATATGCATTTCTTATGATTGAGGTCAAAGCCCAGTTCCACGGTAGTTTGATCTATAACAAACTGGGATTTATAGTCGGGGAAGTACTATAACTACTTTGAGAATGTTTTTAGCTGATTCAAAAGCACAGAATTCTACTCTCGGTGTTGCTTAAGCTAACTAACTCGGCTGCTTTTTGGATCCCCAGTTATCTCGGCGATGGATAGTTGAAATCGCTAGGTTTGAAGCAAACTAAAAAGGGTTTATCAGAGAAGAACTTTACTTTATGCCCGCCACAAACATTGACTCTTTTATGCGTACAAAGAAGGTATCTTCCCCTTAGCTGGGAAGGGAATACAATGAATAGGAGGACCTGTATTCAATGAGTTCTCTTCAGCTTTGTATAGTCTCGAGAATATAAGAATAGCTTGCGATTTTACAGAATTGGAGGGTGTTATAGTTCTACCCGTTAAATCCTAACTGGTATAATTTTATTTATTCACGTGAAACATAACCTCGAATTTATGCGTATTAATTTAAATTCAATGAATTCAATTTTGATAAAAAATAATTTAAAAAAATATCCTGCAAGCACGTGCCCATAAATCAAGTTAATAACGCCACTCACTTAAATCAATCCAAATTATTCAATTTAGTTATTATGATTTTTTTTTATTTTTTTGTTCTGTAGTTGTTTGTTTTGACTAATTCATAATTTAATTTTGAGTTCATAGTAATTGCCACTTAGCGACCTTAACGCGCTTAGCGAGCATATAAAGGCTTAGCATTAAATCAATTACTCAATTGTAAATATTTTTGACGAAAAATATCACCTGAAAAAAGCAAAAACAAAAATATAAAAACAATCCAGAAAAAAAATAAAGTAACAAAAAACATACCCAGAAATGTGGTAGGCAAATAGACGAATAACAACAAGTGAATAAAAACAAAAAAAAATGTCTATTTGCTTTTGTACAACTGTCGGTCTTTTTCTGCATAATAATAATACTAGTCTGGCCATTTGTATGTATATATGTATGTACGTATGATGTATGTATTTTCATATTTCTATTAGTTTGTTTAATAAAACACATTGTTAGCAGCGATTATCTGCGGTCATGTTATTGTTTATGTTGTTGGTGTTGTTTTTTTTTCAAATGCCTCAACTTGAGAGAATGCTTGAATTGCGTGAAAAAAATAAATCTAATAAATACAGTGAAGAGGAAAATATTAGTATGGCATTTAGTAGAGGTTAGTTTCTAACATAACTTATCTCTAGTCGGGGTCAGAGTGAGAATAAGTGTCTCCAATGCACAAAATGGGCCTACACATTGAATCCGTTTCGATCGAAAAATGGTTCGATTCGATCGAAAAATTTTACGTCGGAATCATTGAATCCGTATCGAAAATAAAACTCACGATCACATTGAACTCACTCACTCGAAAAAATACATTCCGCGGCAAATAGATGTCACTAATTATGAAGTCATTGAATTCGCAAATTCGAAAATTTTGGTCGAAATCTATCCGTTGATGAGTTAGTTGCGGAAATTTTGAAGAAATACACCATTTGGAAGTTTTTATGTAAACAATTACTGATGATGGACTAAATTATATTTTAAATTGGTATTTTAGAGACGAGCGCCAAAAAAAGACAAAAAAAAGTGAATTAAAGATGTTTAAAAGCGATGTAAAGTTGCCCCCTCGAAATAGCGAAAGAATTTTCTCGAAGAGCCTAAGGCTAATTAAATATTTTTCGGAATAAATTCCACTATAGTTAAAAGTCAGTTTTAATTTTGTTGAACAAAGCAAAAAGCAGAGACACTTTGTCGCATTTGTCGATGAAGGTCGATAAAACAGTTTTACGATCGAAAATCGTTATCGTATCGAAATGGTATTCGCTGCGGATTCAATGGTTAGGACCAATATTTCATACATGTGTCTAACTTTAGATACGTGCAGTTATATCACAACCTCAGGAATGAAATAGAGAGAATTTAGTAACGAAAATGAGAGAAATCAGGCCTCAAATCTATTTGATACATATCACATCAAACTTCGGAGAACTTCATCGTGTTCTTCGATATTCGAAGCGTTCTTTAGAAGGATAATATACTTTATTTAAAATAAATCACAGTATCGAAGAATGAAATAACCAATATTTTGACTTTTTTGTTGGTAAATTTTATGACATTTGGTGTTTGAATAGACATTTAGGGATATAGCCATCGCTACTGTGTGTGCCCTTATCAGAGCGAATTATGGCCAAATTCTACACGATATTTTCCAGAATAGTCGATCTTGTAGATTGTCGGGATTTTTATCCAACCAAGGACAGTGAACTCTGCAGCATTCCTGAAAACTAATTGGGGATGTGTTCAAATCAAAAAATATGCTTTATCAGCCACGAGTATTAGTATTAACTTGACGTAGCAACACAATGCGGAGTCTAATAGAACCAAGAACCAAGATAACCTAGTTGTCCAAAATAGTGATATTTTCAAGAGATGAATACTAAAAAGTGTAGTTCTCAGACTAAGAGACAGCTACTGAGTAAACAACTAAACAAAGCTTCCTTCCGCTTGTCATGCAAAAATTTTGCTCCCCACTGTATATGTGAATTTAATACGCCGCGGTGAGAGACCATGAGCGTGAACACAACAAAAATAAATAAATATGACAAATTTTTAGCATTTATGTTTTAGATTTTTGCTTAATTAACGCCTGCATGCCACATATGCCATGATGATAATTTCTACAGCTCAACGGCTGAGCGACTAAACGATTTCAATGAAATGCTGAGCTCATTTCAATATTGACACTACAACAGAATGGCGGTACATTTTCAGCGGTGTTTACGTGTCTTACTGCTGATCGTGGCGATTAGTGTCGTTTCAAGTGCGCCGCAACAAAAACAAACAAAGGCACAAAAACAGGCAGCAGTCAGTGGACTAGCGGGTGGTGGTGGTGGCGCACAAGCGCGGGTGCAAGGTGAGTAGAGTTGAATAAAACGATGAAAAGAAGTGAATGAAACGAAATATTTTCTACTTTCAAGATCCGAAATGTCTGCAGCCGAAGGAACCCGGTCCATGTCGCATGAATCTCGAACGTTACTACTACAATTCACAGACGAATACTTGTGAAAAATTCAAGTTCGGCGGCTGCCGTGGTAATGACAATAAATTTGGCTTTTTGAAGACATGCGAAGATGCTTGTTTGCAGCCGAAAACAGCAACGAACAATGCACCAGCCGGCAATGCTAAAGTGCCAGCGGTGGTACCAGCAGCAGCACCAGCCGCAGTACCCGCTGCTGTACCCACAGCGGTGCCCAAAAATCCCAAGCCGGCAGCGATTACAACAAATACAAATACAAAGGCAAAGAAAACACCCACAGCAGCATAGGCATACTAGTAGGTGATTGGGATTCATAATAGAGAAGATCTGTTATATCATCAACCTTATATGAAGGTCTACGTGATTAAATTACAGCAAATAGTCGATCTTGATCATGTACAGTTTTGAATATTATTTTGAGATTTTGTGCACCAAAAATTTGTGGAGAATTGTAAAAATTATTTTTTAAATTAAATTAGTGAAGCTATTTATAATATAAATAAATGTAAAGAAATATCGGAAAATTTACTAAAATTGTACAACGGAATTCATAGAACAGCTCTTGAAACACCAAGAACAAGGAGATAGGCTGGAGGGTTAGTGTTTGAAACAGTAAAAGTTATGTTTCTTCTAAAGATGAGTACTAAGATCTACCATACTACAACTTTAATCGATTTACATTGCGACAGCGATGTGAAGAGAATGTCTTGCAAGACGAATTTCAGTTTCAGATTAATATTCTCCATCGCGGAGTCTTTTTAATACCCTCACCTGGGAACTATTTCCAGAAAGTTGAGATTCTATCAATAAATATAGCCTATGTTACTCGGGGTGACTGTAGCTTTCCAATGGCGAAAGAATTTTTGAAATCGGCGCAGTAGTATTTGAGTTTATTCATTACAAACATACATACAAATATTTCCTCTTTATAATAGTAGTATGGATATTCACAGTTTGTGAGAGATTGAAGAGATATTTCGAAATGTAATCAAAAGTGTACTTATAAAAGATATGTATGAGAAATATATAAGGAACTAACTGAAATCAGTATATCCATCAAATTAGTGCTGGATAAAGCTATGGACTAGAAGAATTATTAATTATTAATTTTCGCATGTTGGTCAAGGTTATAAGGATCCAGTGAAAGAAATTAACCGATTTCATCTGATTTTGAAACCAAATCACTTCATTTGATGAATAAATTTCGTATATCTGTCGGTATATGTCTGTATAATATGTGGATGAGGGTCAAGGGAAGTATTTCGATTATTTCTTAATGGAACTGAATAAATCTGAATAAAATGTCGAGTGACTTGTTAAATGTGATGTCCGCCCATAGTAAAAATTTAAAAACTAAATCTTATGATTTTATGATCTTTGAGATCAATATATCATAAATCATACTTCGAAACATGTTTCCGATACCGTGCTTTAGAAAACTATAGCACCATCAGTTGTTTTATCTTAGTGTAGTTATTAGCAGGCTATAATCGCTTAAAGCGGTTCCTGCGCCAAATATATATAGTTATTAGCAGATTTCCCTAATTTTCACAAAGTGGAATGAAGCAAAAATATCTTATATTTTAATTTTAATAATGGTTACCCAGAAAGCCACCCACCCATCATAAGAAAACGTTAAAATCCTCACAAGACTTCCTCAGCATATTTTGTTGCTACTCTATATATACAAATAATTACTATGGTTTTAAATCAAACCATTTTTATTTCATTTACGAGACTGCACTTAGTGCCATGTTAAATTATATCACAATTTCTGCGTGAATTCTCGCTTTTACAGAAAGACAATTTGATATAAATCATGACATCAATTTATGCCGTCATTTCGTTTATTTTAATAAACTTAATCGGTCTAGATTATTTTTAGGTCTTACAAAACAACAGTTAGTTGAAAATATTATTATTACACTCTTGCGCAATATGTTGAGGGAGTTATTTTTCAAGTATTGTTGACTGACAATTAAATTTTCGCATCATCATTTCGATGAGAAATAATAAACGATTCGTTTATTTATATTTCGCATTTACTTTTCCAAGTACTTGACTGTTTGATATGATTTAATTGAACTGAATTTAAAATTGCGGTTGCGGCTTTATGTGCTATAAGAGATGAGTTTACACACAGAATTATAATTAGCCGATTGAGAAGAAAAATCCCACTAACCGCATTTAAGTCAATATTTGTATTTGTACGAGTATACTCGTGCGCTGACTCATTTAGTGCGCAAAAATAGTTCATAAATCAGACGTTAGCATTTTATTGATCGAATTAGCATATTATTTATGCGAACACATTTGCAATTTATTATTGTACATTTTAGAAGAGAATAACTACGATCAAAGTGCTACAGGAAGGCTACAATCGCAGCATACAAAAACAACATGTCGTACTAGAACGTCAACAGATTCGAAAACACCCGCACATTAACTATCGCAATAACATTGCCAATCGTTGAAAGCCAATCACCGACAGTCGTTGACATTGATAAGTTTCGTTGCCGTTGCCGTGTCTGACTGTGAAACTGCTGCTAAAGCTGTCATTAAGCCGGTTGTTGCTAGCGTTATAGCTACCGAGCTGAATGAACTGGAGCTTCCTAGCTGCTGTTTTGCCGCGTCTGAGCCTGGTGTACCAGCCGGTGTTGGACGCTTGCTAAGCCACAGCAGAACGCCGCTGCGCCGCTCACACCTGCTCGCCAATCGCTTATGCAAACCGTGCGCCACCTCGCGAATACCCGCCATAACTACTAATGAGCTTGCGCGACTCACCGCTGACAGACGGCACATTGCGCCGCTCTGCGTCACCAGCCACCAACCAGCTGCTGGCTGCGCCGCGAACGTGGTTATGAGCATAATTGCTTGTGTGGTGGACGAGGAAAAAAATTATATTTAAAAATAAAAATACAAAAATAACAACAATATTGAGCAGAGAAAGGGTACGCAAGCAAATCGGAAGTGTTGAGGCGGCGGCGACTCAGCATGGCACTACTTAAAACGCGTTGAAGGCGTTCGGTGGCATCATTGCGCCATTAGAATCTCAAGCGTCAACATATAAAATAAAATCTACTTTATCCACAAACAACAACAAATTCGTACAGGATGAAATTCGCGCTAACTCTGTGCTTTGCCGCCTGCTTCATTGCCTCACTGCAGGCCGCGGCCGTGGATCCTACGACAACGCAGCTCCCAGCAAATGACGAGGATGCAACGACCACAGTCGCCGCCGAGGTGGCCAACGATTTCTATTCAGGTTTGTAGTTAGTATTTGATTCGTAAGTGATTTCATAAATTTAAAATCCATTTATCGTTATTTATTTTCTTTTTCGCAGAATGCTACCAACCCAGAGAAGTTGGACGTTGCTTTGGCCTATTCCGTCGTTATGCCTACAATGCAGACAGTCGTCGTTGTGAGGAGTTCGTTTATGGCGGTTGCGGTGGTAATCGGAACAATTTCGAGAGCAAAGAGGCTTGCGAGTCGACATGCTTGCGTGGTAACGATGATGAGCGCTCGACCACAGCGAAGGCCGCTGCTAATGATGAGGCAGCACCTGTAATTCCTGCTGAGGAAGTGGCAACAGCAGCTTAAAGCCTTTACGAAACAACTTCCAGATCAAAAAAAGAACACAATGTGAAATATGTATATATATAGTATTATATCCTAGTGATTCGAAAAAATCGTTTTTATCTTGTTATGAGCTGAGCTTCTAATACTCAACAAAAATAAAACAAAAATTTGTTGAAAAATATGTAAAACAAAATGTGATTTTTTTTTGAAAATCTAAGGTTCCATGTGAATAGCAGTGTGAGTTCGAGGTCCATGTTCTCGATCTGCTTATGGATACAAAAAATAAATAAATTAGCTTTGGAGCGAGTGTTTCGAAGTGTAAAGTACACTTGTGCTCACATAATTAGGCCACTGTAACGAAAGCGTGGAAATCATGATCTGAGCGAAAAAAAAATTATTTAGAAGTGAAAAGGCTATTGCCTTATTTAATGTAAAAACATGTTGTAAACTCTTTATTTAACAATGGGTAAAAATAAGAGCTCTTCTCCTTGTAAAGGAAAAATCACATGAGAGCTTCCAAAAATTCAAAAACATTGTGAAAGTAAGGGAATATTTGACTTTTTTAGAGGAAGGGTCCAGTATCCTTTACCATATTTTAGGAAACTTAAAATTTTGAAAATGTGCTTCGTAAAAACCGAATAACATAATACCTTGCGACGATAGGTAATTACCATGAATGAGCAAGGTGGATTCTTTCATGATTTCAGATGAAATTAGAGCTCAAATGGAGCATAGATATTGTGTAAGTGTGTTAAAACACATTATCCGCCATAAAATGTGTGAACATTTCCCAAATAGGTGAATTGCTCTACCCAGACCAAACGTATTGAAGAAGAACAACGAGCGAAGGATATCGTTTGCAAGGATGTACCAGTAAAAGAACTCCAAATTATTAGATCTAGTGGCATGGAGCGATGAATTCATGTTTAAAGAGTTCGGGAATGATGGTAGACCCTATATCAGGCGACAAGAATAACAAGAATTAAACCCACGATACACAAACAAAATCTGTGAAACATGGTGGATTATCAGCCATGGTATGGGGGTACGGTCCACTTGTGCAAATTGAGTGTAAAATCACTGGCGCATGGACAAAGACATTTTAACAGAACATTTTAATAGGGATTATGCCAATAATTTACCATTAGCCTGGATCTTTCAGCAGAATAGCGACCCGAAGCACTGCTCTAGGGTGGTTAAGGACTGACTTAAGATGAACCATACCATAGCCCGAACTTAATCCCTATTGGGATTATTAAGAAAACAGTTTCGACGGAAAAACCGTTGAAAAAAGCTTCATTGTGGTATGTTATAAATGTCAATTGAGCAACATTACTTTGGATCAATATAACACACTGGTATGTACAAATAAAAAACAGAACTGGAATTTAAGTCTATCAGTTCATCGTTCCATCGTCTGCGGTATTCGCCGTTGTCAATGTTTAAGGGACCATAAATCTTCCGCAAAACCTTCCTCTCGAAAACTTCTAGTGCCGTCTCATCGGATGTTGACATCGTCCACGCTTCTGCACCGTAAAGTAGGACGGGAATGATGAGGGACTTGTAGAGTTTGGTTTTTGTTCGTCGAGAGAGGACTTTACTTTTCAATTGCCTACTTAGTCCATAGTAGCACCTGTTGGCAAGAGTGATTCTGCGTTGGATTTCTAGGCTGACATTGTTATTGCTGTTAATGCTGGTTCCCAGGTAGACGAAATTATCTACAACTTCAAAGATATGACTGTCAACAATGACGTAGGAGCCAAGACGCGAATGCGCTGCCTGTTTGTTTGATGACAGGAGATATTTCGTCTTGTCCTCGTTCACAACCAGACCCATACGCTTCGCTTCTTTATCCAGTCTGGAAAAAGCAGAACTAACGGCGCGGGTGTGAGCACAAGTGTATATTGCCTTCCTAACATCTAAACCTTCTAAAAACCTTTAATGAAACCCACTACTTTTGAAGATCTCTATCAAAAGGAAAGAAAAATTGCAAGTAAAGCCAATGGTCTTCTAATGTGGAGTTAGCAAATATCCCTTAATAAACATTGCTTTTTCGATTTCAAAAGTTCCGAAAATATTGTTATCCATTTAGGTATCCTTTTAGACAAATCGAGAAATAAATTAACAGATCACTGACACATCAAGATTCTTTTCGTGCATATTACCTCGTCTTGGATTGTTTGGACACATAACTTTACAACTAAAAACATCCCTCCGGTGGAGCATCATCAAAATTTCTTCACTATTATCTAACTGATTACAATAGAAATTGTAAAACTGATACATTCCTGATCAAAAGCTGACAATCAGTTCTTTATATGAAACAGGCAGTCGTCTCGAAGCTAAAGTTGAGAAAAATGGTTCAGTATGATTTTAAGTTAAGTCAGTCGACAGAACGTCGGGTAGAGCCAGTTAAACAAAATAATTCTTCATAAGGCTTGGATATCCTGGATACAAAATAATTTTAAGCCACCCCTAAGCATATGATTACGATTCGATGGACACAAAAATAGTAAAATAAATATCGAGGACTATCAAAATACTCAGCAAATATCCATCAAAATCTAAATATTACGATCAAACCGTGCAAACCGTGTGCCACCTCGCGAATACCCGCCACAACTACTAATGATCTTGCGACAGACAACACACTGCATCCAGCTGTTGGCTGAGCCGCGAACGTTATCAGCGAAATTGCTATGGATTTGCATACCGCTTGTGTGGTGGTCGTAAACAAAAAACTAAACTTAAAAATTATTTATTATATTTATCGGAAAAAAAATTATACTTAAAAATGAAAAGACAAAGGCAAAAGACAAAACAATATAGAACAGATAAAGGGTACGCAAGCAAATCTGGAGTGTTGAGGCGGTGGCGACTTACTACTTAAAACGCGTTGAAGGCGTTCGGTAGCATCATTGCGCCATTAGAATCTCAAGTGTCAACAGCCGATCTTCTAAGTTATAATTTATTTAAACTAAAAATCTACCTTATCCCTAAACAACAACAGATAAACAACAACAAATTCGTACAGGATGAAATTCGCGTTAACTCTGTGCTTTGCCGCTTGCTTCATTGCCTCACTGCAGGTCGCGGCTGTGGATCCACTGGAGCTCCCACCAGGCTACTACTATATGGGTTGGTAGTTAGTAGATTTCGTAGGTGATTTCGCTACTTGTAATATATTGTTTTTTTTTTGTTTTTGCAGAATGCGACAAGCCCCAAGAAATCGGTAGTTGCACTGGTCAGCTCCGTCGTTATGCCTATAATGCAGAGAGTCATCGTTGTGAGGAGTTCGCTTATGGCGGTTGCGGTGGTAATAAAAACAATTTCGATAGCTTAGGAGCATGCGAGTTTACATGCATAAAGTTTGTTTAAAGGCACTGCGAACTCAACATTCAAACAAAAATATTGAAATATGTATATAATATTATATTCTAGTAATTCGAGAAAATCGGTTTCATCTTGTTATGAGCTGAGCTTCTGATACTTCACAAAAAAAAAAAATAAATAAAATTGGTTGATAAATATGTTAAAAAATGTGCTTATTTTCTTTAAATCTAAGATTCCATGCAAATAGCAGTGCGAAAGTGTGGTATAACTTTACGTTGTTTGAAATGTCAATATTATCTAAGAATTATCAGTGACGTCTACACGTGCACCGGTTTTTTTCTTTGGGCGAAGTAAACTTTCGTCGTTTCGCCGAATTAACAATTTTTCGCGCATCATCGCCAAATTGATAATACTCAAAAGAAAAAAACCCGATGTTTGAAAAATATTTTGGCAATACTATGTCGATAAATGTATGTGTGTATAGCCTCTAGAACAGTACGTAGAGTTTACTCTGTGCGCAATAACCCAAACATTAACTTGAGCTGATCATACATTACTATGTGTGTAAGTATGTACATATGTATATGAAATGTGCTAATAACTTTTGTCAATGCGAAAGGGCAACAACAACAATGGCTTAATTGTATTTACAACGCTTATAAGCGAGTGCTTTTTATAAATAAGCTTGAAGACACACACACACACTCATGCACATATTGACTTAAAATTTCACATGAACACACCCAAAAAACTTAGTACGAGCACACAAAAAACAAACAAACAAATATACACAAGTACAAAGAGTTTATGTGAGAGCAGATAATGTCTGAGCATCCCATGTTAGTTTCGTGTACTTCATGGTTCGCACATCAACGATATAAATTCAGTTCGAACTGAAGCTTGAAGGCAACAAGTTAAAAATTATTCACGAATTAAAATAAATTGGCTCAGACATCACTTACAATCTTACTAAATCGATATGAAATTCTTCGCTGCAATTTTCGCCATTTTCGCCGTAATCGGTTGCGCTCTGGCGCTTAAGGATCGTAAGTTTACTTAACTAATGGTCAGGCAGTACTCTTGATTCTAAAATTATTTTTTGTATTCCCACAGCCATCTGTGGCCAGGAGCACTCGGCCGATGGCACTGGCCTAATCAAGTGTGCGGCCTATGTACCCTCTTGGACCTTCGATGCCAGCAGTAACAACTGCTTGAGCTTCATTTATGGCGGCTGCGGCGGTAATAACAATCGTTTCCCCTCACAGGAAGCTTGCGAACAGCTATGCAAGGAATAAAGGGGCGAAGAAAAACCTTTGGAAGAATATCTTGCGGTCTGCTAGTGTTGTGATATAATTAAAATTGGAAACTTAAAAATCTTACTTTAATAAAAATATGTGATTGGTAATGAAATATTGATTCTTGCGTCTGTGAACACTGTGTAATTAAATGCATCTCTGACTCACCGTCACCTTAGAGATGCTTTAAAGAGGGGAATATATAAAGGTAATTCAGCTTTGAAAAGAAAAAATGAAAATATATTGGGGAAGTACTGCAAGCAGTGCTCAACAACTTTAGTATTGAAAAACTAAGGAAAAATCAGACTAACTTTAGATAGTTTCGCATTCTTTTAGAGATCATAAGTGCATGCTATTTTGAGATGTTTGAATAACTTTATTATAAAAGACCCGATTCAATCGATTTCTGATATCAATATAACTTTCTTCAATGTTAGTAAACATGATTATATGGCTTCAGAAATATATTCTGTTAATATCCAAAATATTTATTTTCAAGTCAGCTCCCCGATAGACAAAATATTTAGTTTGAATAGCAGAAGACATTGTGAAACGATTTCAACCGTTTTTCTGTCAAATAACATTACGCTACACAGATTTGTTGTCGGCTCTGCTTGATGAAAATAAAAAAAAAATTGATATTTTAATTTGACGGACGCAAATTTGATCGTCTCCACTTATACTTGACGAAAAAAGCTCATTTGATGAGAATAATATGAGAATAAAAATTAAGCAAATAGTAATCGGCAATGAGAAGAGGAAGCAATAGTGATTTATTTTAAAGATTTTATTTTGAAAATTTATCTTTTTTTAATACGCTTTTATGATAATACCTTCACTTGTATGTATGTTTGTTTGTTTGTAACTTTTTTCACTGCAAGAAGGCGATCTAAAGTGTGAGCAACTCAGCAAAAAGATTCGCTAAAAAGTATGCAACATTTTTTGAATTGGTGATTGGCGTTTAGAAATCAAATTTCATAAAAAATTTCCTTCCATAACTCGAACGAAAATTCTATAACTCGAAGTCTCTCTAACTCGAAGTTTTTTTGTGGATTATAGTGATTCGAGTTAGAGAAGTTCCACTGTATTAAGAATTATTTTTAATTTTTTAATTTGATGTGGTTTAAAAGCGTGTTTTTTAGTTTTTTTTTTTAAACTATACACCGGCCTAATATACCTAAACACCTCATAGCAAATAAAAAAGATGCTTGACGTATTTATTTGAACGTTTGCGGGCAAAACACGAGGGAACTCACACATATGCATTGCTTGACGTGATTATTTTATCGGACCTTTAGGGCCAAGGGCCTTTAGTTTCGCATACTTCATGGTTGGCACATCAACTATATAAATTCAGTTCGAAGTGAAGCTTGAAGGCAACAAGTTAAAAATTATTCACGAGTTAAAGTAAATAGCTCTTACAATCTTACTAAATCGAAATGAAATTCTTCGCTGCAATTTTCGGCATTTTCGCCGTAATCGGTTGCGCATTGGCGCTTAAGGATCGTAAGTGGATACTCAACTAGGTGTGAGACAGCACGCTCATTACTAAAATTTAAATTTTTATACCCCTCCACAGCTATCTGTGGACAGGAGCACTCTGCCGATGGCGATGGTTTGAGGAAGTGTGCCGCCTATGCACCCTCTTGGACCTTCGATGCCAGCAGTAACAACTGCTTGAGCTTCATTTATGGCGGCTGCGGCGGTAATGACAATCGTTTCCCCTCACAGGTAGCTTGCGAACACACATGCAAGGAATAACGGGGCAAAGGAAACGTTTGGAAGATTGTGTTGTGATTTAATTAAAATTGGAAACTTAATAATCTTACTTTAATAAAAATATGTGATTGGTAATGAAATATTGATTCATTTATTCTTGCGTCTCTGAACACTTGTAATTGTAATTGATAGAGAGAGCGAGAGAGAGAAGTAGGATTTGTATACGGAACCAAATATAGATTTTCTTGTGCTCTAACAACCGGTTACCCAACATTCACCGTTACTTATATAATGAAGGAAAGATTTTATGCCGTTATAACAACAACACTACGGGTGAACTTAGCTTTCTGGTAAATGCATCTCTGACTCACGGTTACCTTAGAGATGTTTTGAAGAGGGGAATATTTAAAGTTAATTGAGCTTAGAAAAGAAAAAAATTAAAATGTATCGGGAAAGTACTGCAAGCAGAGCTAATCAACTTTAGTATGGAACAAGAAAAAGCGTTAACTTCGGCTGTACCGAAGCTAATATACCCTTCACAGGTGCATTTCTTTTAGTAACTATGTGTTTAAGCAAATCTAAAGACGTAAGAAGAAGTAAGTAAAAAAGTAAAAGATAAGTTTTCCATACAAGCCATTGATTCCGATCGTTCAATTTGTATGGCAGCTATATGATATAGTGGTCTATATGATATAGTATATCGGCAGTTCCGACAAATGAGCAGCTTCTTGAAGAAAAAATAACATCTGCAAAACATTCAAAACGATATCTTAAAAACTGAAGGACTAGTTCGTATATATACAGATAGACAGACGGACGGACAGACAGACGGACATGGCTAAATCGACTCAGTTCAACATACTGATCATTTATATATATACTTTATAGGGCCTCCGATGCTTCCTTCTGGGTGTTACAAACCTCGTGACAAACTTAATATACCCTGTTCAGGGTATAATAAGGAAAGTTAGGCACAGACTAACATAGTCGCACATTATTTTAGAAATCATAAATGCGTGATATTTTGAGACATTTGACGAACTTTTTTATAAAAGACCCGATTAACCCGATTAATATATATTTTTTAATGTTAATATAAATGATTATAGGTCTTCAAATTAAGCTCCCCGACACTACAAAATACAAAAAATACAGACAAAATACACTGTGAACCGATTTCAACCATTTGTGCTGCTAAATGACATTATGTGAAACGAAAAACTATCAAACAATTACTCTAAGCTATCTCATTAACTGTCTGAAGCAGGGGAACTGAAGACAATTAGAGGAACGAAATACATTAAATTGGATAAACGGAGACTTCAGGACGAATAGTCCGATGTTATATATTTTTATGCAATAGTTTATGGTTATAAAATGCTGAATTGATTGAGTTGGGTGACAGATTCAGCCCATAAGTATTAGCCAACCATCAGTGTCATTATAAATATATTTAAATATAGGCCTATCTTTCATGGACGGACAGAAGTATTTACATAGTTATGTATGTATTTTCAATATATGTTTTAAGGGATAATCAGGGTTTTAAAAAAAAAAATATTTTTTTTAGTTTTTGCATTTTCGATTTAAATATTGTTCGAAAATTTGAAATTGATCCGATAATTACTTTTCGAGTTATTCAACAAATAGAAAAGAGCGATCGGGCACTCCAACATGCTAGTGTGACACTTTAAATACGGTTCTCTCAAAACTATGTTGTTGAATTGGTGACAACTGTAACTCGAAAACCGCTCAATAGATTTTTATGAAATTTCTACAGCTTTTAGAATACATAATGATCCTGGGTTTCGGATCCGGCCCAGGACTATCTATTTAGAAAACTACTTTTTTACCCGATTGATTTTAGATGAATCTACAAGGACATATGAAGTCACCCCATGTACTTTTTTTGGAACTTGGTCAACACAAACAGCTATAACAATGGAGATTTCATTTTTTTTTTTCAAATTTTTCGGACTTCAAGTCCAATTTAATTCCAAAAAAAATGTATGAAAATTGTCATTTCTTCGTGTCTCTGACTACTCCTAACCCCTTAAGGGAGGGGACTGGGTTTCAGCGCAAAAAAAAAACACTTTTTTTGTGATTTTTTATCTCAAATTTCGATTAAGCAATTTTATTCATTAAATTTTTCATGCAAAAATATTAAAACATTAGCCCGTGACAGAGCTTCCCCTAGGACGTCTTGAAAAAAAAAACAATTTGCGGTGTTCACTGTAACTCGGCCGGAAATTATCCGAAAATGAAAAACCATAAAAATTTAGTTAAATTTTAAACAAATCTTCCCCCCAACGTTCTCTGATTATTATTATTTTTATTTAAAAATTTTTGGCGGCCATCTAAAGTGTGAACCGTTATTTTCGACTAAAATTTCCGCCATTTTCAGGGTGGGAAACACCCTTAATGTTAAAAAAAAAAATTTACTAAACGTAGGTGGAGGTATTTTATGTGAAGAAAATGTGTATGAAGTTTGAAATGAATCGGTCGAGTAGTTTTCAAATGGCAGTGAACACGGACTTCAAAAAAGTAGTTTTGAGAAAAACGCGTAGCTGTAGCTGTAGCTGTTAGAGTTAGAGCGTTAAAGGCCCCGAGACTAATTAAACAATAACTTCAAGAATATTGCTTAGATCGGATTAAAATTTTGAGGAAATATTCTTGAAATGTTAAACAATAAGATAAAACAAAAAAATTCGATTTTTCGAAAGTGAAAACCCAGACCCCTCCCTTAAGTTATCTGTATCTCATGCTATATAAGTACGATCGGGTTTACTGAGAAAGAAAACACTTCTCAGATGATTTTGAGATTGCGTGACTCTGATAAAAAATATGTGTAATAGCTAAGCTTTTCATAAAAATCCATCAGTTATTCAAAGTTAAAGATTAGAAATCGAGTAAATACTTCAATGATATACAAAAAACATTAAATAATAATGTATTAAAATTTGTAATCAAACTTTTAATCAAAATATTGTTGGGTTAATGTTGACACAAATGTCCAAGATCGATATAAAACGATTTAATCGACCAGTGCTTGACCATAGAGACATCTATTGGAAAACGGCGGTAGCAAAGTTGTAGACCTAATATTAAACATATTTCTCCGTGATTTATAATTAATGAATTTATTCATTTTATTAATAACTCTTAAAATCATTCAGAATAAAACGCCACTTGCACTATATTTCAACTTTTTTCATTGGAATTTATTTTGCCATTTCGAATAATATTATTACTTAAATATAATATATGTATATATATGGGCTTATGTACATATAATATATATGGGACACACATTGTACATATGAGACTCATATGTGCGTGTGGTTATGCCTTTTATTCTGCAATGTCTATGTACGAGTATGTATTTCTATGCTATGTTTGAATATTTATGTAGTTCGAAGGCTGAATTTGCTTACACTTTTCATATTTATTTACCACTTTTGTATTTATTTATTTTTTGTTAAGCTTAAATATTAATATTATATATAATATTTGTATGTTTCACTTATGTGTCTGCTTGCTTATTTACATATGTATGTTGTTGTATATTATTGTTGTTTTTTTGTTTCCAGTGTTATCGCGTTGTTTGAAGCGCTGATAAGCGCTTGAACTCGTCTAAACTGCGCTCTAAATTTCAAGTTTTTGTTTGTTTTTTTTTTTTGTTTTTTTTTTTACTTATTATTATTATTTATTTTTGTCAATTTGTTTATTAGGCAATATTGTTTTTAATTGCTTACTGCTATGCCATAACTTAATAATGTGGTGTCATACTCTTTATTGTTTGTCTAATATTGAATTGTCTTTGTGCAAGCAAATTAGTATGCTAACTCATTGATATTTTTAGTAATCATTAAATATAATATTTATTACTTTTTTTTGTTGTATTTTACAATTTTCTGGGTAAAATTTTGTTTTTCTTCGCTTCTGTTTAAAATTACGTTTTATTACTCACTATTATATATGTATGTATATATATTTTTTGTTTATTATCATATATATTTATGCACGCAAGCATTCAAACTAGACGTTGGTGCAACCGTGCACTTTACTATATGCTAATTATTCATTCTAATATTTACTTAATTATTTTTACTATTTTTTGTAAGTTTTTTTTGCGCCTTTTTCTTCGCTCTACTGTTCCAAAACACTGTGTAATAATAATTCCATTCATTTATATGCGCCTCATCGTTGCTGTTGTGTGAAAATCGTGTTCTAATTGCGAAACAAGTGATTACTTTCCACAGCAAGTTATTGCTGTTTTCAAAGTATGTATTGTGTTTACTATTGACGCCACTTGTTAACACAAAAAGATAACAATAAAAGTAAAAGTATTGTGTTTTATAGTGTTTTTGTGTGTTGTTATTGTTTCATAGACAAAATAAATTCCAATGAAGAAAACAAAAAAAAAAAACAAAAAAAAATTAAAAATTTTAATTTGAAAAGTGTTCTCAGCTGCATTGTCTGCTGGTTTTGTAAGTAAAACGAGAACATGAGTTGTGTGAACAAGCACTTAATGATTGATTTCATTAAAAAATATATATAGAAAAAAGAGAAATATAAAAAAAATCATCGTTTGATATCGAATCGTTTGTGCTCGAATTTTTTCACTGATCTAAAGCCAGTAATCTAACTAAGCCTTCAAATTGAAACTAATGGATTTTTATGAAGCTTCATTACATATTTATAATTTATTGTGCCGGCTACCCTCATGAATTGCTTGTAAAAATTGTTATATTCTCGCAATAAAAGTTGCTATATAAAAGTTCCCCCAAATAGATTCTTTGTATATAAAACTTTACACAAATACTGTATCAGTGGCATCATTTGTGAAAAAAATTGTCGAAATCGGACTATAACTTTTCAATTCCCCGGATATCGAATATGAATAAATCAGTTCTTTAGGGTAATTTTTCACTGAAAATATCGGTAGATCTCTCAGATATCTTAATTTAATTCAGAGGGAATCTTTTTCTTCTAATAATGTATCTCTTTACTAAAAATGGTAAAAATCGGGTCATAACTCTCTAATTATAGGTTTTTTTTAAAAATAAGATGGACTTAATACCTTATAAATGGGTTAATAAGTGAAATATCTTAGCCAAATTAAGTGAGCATATAGTCTTGGATACAGTGTACCTTGGTGGTGAAAATAAGTGAAATCGGTTCAGGAATTACCTCAACCCTCATATACCATATATGATTATTTTCATTATTCTATTGGACTTTATGCCGAATATATGGGTCAAATTGTGTGCTATCTTAATAAAACTATATCGATAAATTGTGAGAGTATAAAATGTTCGATTGCACCCGAACTTAGCCTTTCCTTGCTTATTTAAATATTTGTCATACAACTGAACCCTTCAGAAAAGTGTTGCCTACATTCTGGCGCGAAGATAAAAACGCTCGAGGAACAAGCGAAATAAAAGAATTGTACCGAAATACAAAACCCTGCTGGTAGATAGACTTTGCAATCTTCTCAGTATTTCAATTTATTCAACGCTACATCAGTTCGATCCCAAGCACTAAAATAATACTAACAAGTAAGGAAGGGCTAATTTCGGGTGTAACCGAACATTTTATACTCTCACAATTTATTTATTTAACTTTATTTATAATATATAATACACAATTTAACCCACATATTCGTCATATATATTGTATAAAGTCCATTGAAAGTTGGAAACCCTAATATTAGGTTAGAAGCACCGAGGTGCTCATGTTCGATATATGGGGCCTTGAAAACCTATGGTCCGATTTCGGCGATTTTTAGAATGGGGCTGTCACACTATAAACGTAGTATTTGTGCAAAGTTCTGCATCGATATCTTCACTAGTGCTTACTTTATATATTGTAAAGTAAACGATTCAGATTGTCTTCAAAGTTCTGGTATATAGGAAGTAGGCGTGGTTGTGAAGCGATTTGGCCTATTTTCACAACATATCATTGGGATGTAAGGAAACTATTACAAACCATAGTGCGATCCTTCATACCAAATTTTATTTCCATAGCTTTATTTATGGCTTAGTTATGGCACTTTATGTGTTTTCGGTTTTCGCCATTTTGTGGGCGTGGCAGTGGTCCGATTTTGCTCATTTTTCGAAAGCAACCTTCCTATGGTGCCAAGAAATAAGTGTGCCAAGTTTCATCAAAATATCTTAATTTTTACTCAAGTTACAGCTTGCACAGACGGACGGACGGACAGACATTCGGATTTGAACTCCACTCTTCACCCCGATCACTTTGGTATATATAACCCTATATCTAACTTGTTTACTTTTGGGTGGTACAAACAACCGTTATGTGAACAAAACTCTTTAGCAACATTTGTTGCGAGAGTATAAAAATATTACCAAAAATATGAAATTACTGAGATGAAGAATTACAGAAGAACGGATTGAATATCAAATCAATAAAATGCTTATCAATAATTCTTCAAGAAATTCAAAAAAACGCAGAGCCGCTCTTTTAAGAAATGTGCGGTACTGCAAATGAGTGGTCGCTACAGTATCAAGCTTTTTTCTAAATGGATGATAAATTAGCTTGAACTATTTAAATGAATTAAAGAGTGATGAACCATAGAAGTAAGATTTTCAAAAATTTTGGATAAGATAAACGTAATCCGGAATGTAGCATACATTTAGGAGCGAACAAAATCAGTTTAATGTTTGAAGATGTCATATTTGAGGGATGAAATGAGATATAAATGTTAAAAAATAATATAATAAATAAATAATAAATGCTAAAAAAAATAATAAATCAATTAAATAAAATATTTTTAATGAATGAAAATTATATGTGGCGTCACTGTTTCATTTTCGAAAATTTTAATGTTCCAAAATATTGGATTCCTCGAAATGTACAAATCCTTTCTTTAACAGCAATAGCTTGAAAAAGCTATTTCCAAGCACTGATTACTTGTAATCAATTATTTAGCTGAGGCATAAACAGCAATTAGAGATGATAATAAATCCTTCTTAGAATCCAAAAATCGAAATTTGCTCGACGAACTTATAACTAAATGTGTATTATTAAATATTACATACGATATTAAGACTACTTGTAATTAAGTAACACTAAACTACTGTATTTAAGTGCTACTACTACCTACTAATGTTATTATTGTTATTAGATATATAGTAAATCTAACCTTTGCGCGACAGCTTCCACCAACAGGAATTTACTCATTAATATTAAACTATTGCTTATTATTCTTTTCACTTAATTCTCAAATTTCACTTATTTGCTGCTTTGGGAGCAATTCGGGAGCCGCTGACTATAATTATTCACTTTTCGTGATTGTGATGGCGCCGGCGCTAGCGCCGTTTGGTGTGCACTTGGGTGGCGTGTCCTGGCGATGAAGCGTGGGGGTATGAGTCGGCGTTATCGGGGGCGAGAGTTGTTGTTGCTGCTGCTGTTGTTGTTGCAGATGCAAGGCAGCCGCTTGCGACAATTGTTGTTGCTGTTGTTGCTGCTGCTGCTGGTGATGATGATACGCCGCGTTCTGCGCATCGAGCAACGTCAAACTGGCAATGCTGTGATGATTATTGGCAGCCGCCGCTGCTGCTGCCGCCGCCGCAGATAGGCCATTCATGGTGCTTGCAGTCATATCCTGAGCCGATTCGCTTTTCAGGCGTACACCGTTATTATTGTTATTGTTATTATTGTGATTGTTGTTATTATTGGCGACAGCGGCAGCGGCCGCAGCAGCGTGCGCATTACTCAAAGCGGCGGCTGAATGATGATGGAATGAGAGCGGTGGCAAGTGCAAGCCGGGGAAGGCCAGCCCAGCTGCTGCGGCGGCATGCAGCGATTGCAACAGCGCGGCGGAGTGTTCTTGCGCCTTACGACGCAACTCAGCCACAGAGCTAGAGCGAGCGTCGTGATTGTTGTGCGCTGCCTGGCTAATGACCGAACCGACATTGGGCGGCGAGTCGGGTGAGCTGCTAGCTGATGGCGCAGCCGAAGAAATGGGTACACCGGAAGTGGAGCTGGAAGAGACAGCAGCAGCTGCGGCGGCTGCAGCAGCGGCAGCGGCCACTGAGGAGGCGCTAGGCGGTGGCGGCGGGGGTTTCAGTGAGCAACACGAGCAGAGACCCGGAAACGGTGAGACGCCTGAAAGAGTAAGATCAAGTGAGATGGTTAAATGGAGTTGGAAAAAAGTTACGAAGTGATAAAACATGTAATTTAGTAGAGCATATCTTTCCGTTAAGATTTTAATAAAAAGGAGTTGATATGAGGGTTAGATCAAGGAATTGATCATGATCCATACACATTGATGGCTCAATATGATCTCATAAACGTTAAACTAGAACCCAATATCATATGAAGACAGTTATTAGGGTAAGAATCATCGTGAGATCCTTCCATCAAAGCTCAAATTATTAATATCTAAGTTTTCTACTGTAGAGCTAGATCTGGACAGACCTTTTATAGGTCTTTGAAGATGTTCTACAACTTTTACAAGACAACCGTGGAAGCTACCTTTATGTGTATATGACTCCAACAAGAAGTTTGAAGTTCCTATTTTAAGGGATTGGATTCCAGACTGTCGAGAAGCTAGGAGCAATAGGTCTTATTGAAACCCAGAGAAGTATAATACCACCAACGGTATCCTCGAGGGCAGTAGAATTCTTATGGTAAAGCATTAAGGTTACGGTGCTTTAATATACACTAACAAATCACAGCCAAATTGCTGATTTCCATCTAAAATTCAATTAAGCTAATAGACCGCTCACTACTTTCTTTTCGCTTAACAGATACTTAAGCCTTACTGATGGCTTTTATGAAGTGTCATACGCGAGTGGTAGGGGCTAAATGGTGTCTCGGCATGTCATCGATTGCGGCGGAGCTGATTGACAGCGTAACAGATTGAAATCCAACAGCGCGACTGGAGGACTATCAGATGACGCGACAACACTCCAACCAACATTATGTAATTACGTTACAACAACAGACAGATAAGTTCGATCGCAGGAACCTTTCAAGCAACCCAACAACATGATGCTATTACTTATTGATGCGCCGCGTATTTGATTTATAATACGCGAAGAGAGAATTTACAGGAGCTCGCTATGGAGTGCACAGAGTGTTTTTAGTACGATGTCTGAGTGGTGTTGGTGTTGTGGTGTGGGGGGTTAAGTAAATAAATATTTTATGCAACAATATTTTCCATTCATACGCTCGCACAATAATCGCATTTACCTTTTAGTCCGGGAAAGAGTGGTTGATGTGTAAACTGTGAGCTCAGCGAAGCCAAATGCGGCGGCAGAAAGAGTGGTGGATGCGCAGTGGTGGTGGTGCGTTGTGCGCTAGCACCAGAAGCGACCACGCTGTTGCCGGAGTTATCGTTGAGTACCGGACGAAAGCCGCAATTGCTGAAATGAAAAATAATGAAATTGAAAAGAGAAAAGACAAGATTAAAAATTGTGTACATTTATGATGTGTTATATAAGAGGGAGGGAATGTACCATACATACGAGTATATGTCAAATCAAAAGTGTTGAAAATGTAATTGCTTTCAAGTGTGGAGTTGTTAAAAAGTTTAATTCTTTAATTGATAGATATTCAATTAAGTTAGGCAATTAAGCGTTGTTATGATTGATGAAATTTCAATGATTTGGTAGAAATTAACTCTTCTACTCTCTCTCTCTTTAATCAATTAAATTTAGACTGAAGGGTACTGCTGAAAACCGTAAAACTTTCAATTCGGGTATTAGTAAAAGGAGCTAACGGAAGTCGAGTGTATATGGAGCCAATGGAATTAAGGCAGTAGTCTGCTTTAGAAGCCGAAAAAAAGCGTTCTTTCAACAATTTTTTTTGAAAGGGAAGGAAATGATTGCGGTAAACGGAATTTTAAGACGATAGTGTACTATATTTAAGGCTTAAAAAACAATATTTATTATTAAAAAATATTGAAATTTTTACAAAGTTGTAAGTATTTTTCTGTAGCGCCTGGAGTCTGCACTTGTAAATCGGTGCCGGTGATGGAGGTCATGCGACATCTGAAACTGTCGAACCAATTGTTTTTTTTTTAATTTTATAAGTTTCTTTTCTTTATGAACTAAAAAAAAATACCGAAAAAGTCATAAAATTCCAAATTTTTTCGAAGTTTAAAAAAAATCAATTTTTTAAGAAAAGAAATTTACTTTAAGTTGCAAAACAAGTAGTTTAAATACTACTTTTGTCCAACTTTTTTAGTTCAAATAGAAGATAATTTAATACTGAAGCTAGATCACTTTCGTTTTCGATCGGACATATATTCTTTTTGCTATCGCCGGCACCGTTTTCTAACACTTGTGAAAATGAAAACTCGAGAAAACGCGTTTAAAGTTCTGCCTGAGCATTCGCATCTGCTCGACGCTCAGCCACTAAAACTGCTCTAGCTTCGAAAATATGTCGAATTGGCCTCTGAAATTGTTAACACATATTCTTTGATAGTTTTGGAAGGGATTTAAAACAAAACAAAACTCGATGAAGCCTTTAAAACGGACTACTGCCTTAACCTGGAATATTTGTCTGGGGAGACCTAGTAGTTCTAAGCGGAATAAGGTGAAATATCGTGCGCCTTTCGAATATTCTCTGTGAAAACTATATATTTAACGACAAAATGTAATTTTTTTATCACATGAGAGAAAATCTTGAAAAATCCCATTAGATAAAATATTTAAATTCCGGCCACTTTAATGCAGACTTTCCCCGACTATCTCAGCAGTGTCAAAGCTGAACTGTCTCGGATCTCACACCAACCAGTCATTTGCATGATGCCTCGTCGTTACTTGTGGTCCAACTATCGGTATTTGTTTGGCTTCACAAAGGTTAATCTTTAGCATACTATATGTGTAGAACTTAACCTAATCTAACCTATCATTTAAAACATTTTGGCAAACGTCATTGGACTTTGATGGTCCAGTAAAAGGGTTCGATACAATATTGTAACAGTGGAGGGAATTAAAACATTTTCGAGCGAATTCTTATGACTTAGTGACTTTAAATTTCGCTTTGGAATGGACGACAGACATTTAATATTTCATTAAAAACAACTTATATGATGTTAGGACGAACTCAGGTGTTCCGAAATGACAGGTTACAGACATAATTATATGACAAATGACTAATATTAGACTCCCTCTAAAAACTTTGAACAGCGAAGCCATGAAATTACGTTGTATACGAGGGTTTATTGATCAAAATCATTATTAATGTTTCAGTCCAGGGAACACATTTACAGAATAGGGTTTTCAAGTTCAAAAAACTTTCCAAGAACTCATGCAACCAAGCCAATATTTTTTCTTTTATAAGAAGGAGATACATAAACCATATCTATCAAAGAACCTTAATGGATTTTCGGCATTCGAGAGAAACTCATTTTCTGCGTGGTCTTGATACAGTGATTCTTCAGAAGATGATAATATATTTTGGTTCTATTAAAAGTATGAATTTAGTTCTATCGCCAAGAGAAATACAAATTCTCCAAATTGCTCCACTTTCAAATACTCAGCTCTTACACTTATTTAAATTCTCGATTAAAATGTGATTCATCAATTTATTTGCGTGCGTTCACTTAATTAACACAATTTGGCTTAAATTGAAGAAAAAAAAGTTGGAATTTACATCCTTAAGTACTTAAGAACTTGTAGATCAATGTACAAATATTTATTGTAGCAGATAAAAATATGCAACTGAGCGCCGGCAGCTAATAAAAAAGTTAATTAAACCACCAGAAATTGTGAATAATTTGACTTTTTCGGGAGAAGGGTAAAATTTTGTTATCATTAATTCATATTTCTTCGCCTTCACTCCCGATGCATGCTGCCGACTATCAATTGTCTGTGGAATGTTATACACTATTCAATTAAATTTAAATTACATTAACAATAATAAATACAAAATGTATCGCGTGTTATTGCGCGACGCTCAACGCTCGCTGTTCACAAGCTATGCAATTGAATAGAAAGCGAGCGAGTGGCTTAGAGAAGGGCAAAAAAAAAAAACAGAGTGAATAGTAAACATTTATGATGATAAGTGAATGAATTGGAGGCTGAATCGTCGATATCCATGTCATTTAATTAAACGTTTAAGCATATTATGAACACACACAAACACATTATAGTTGACAGAGCCTACATTCGGGCAGCAACATGATGTCATAGACAACAATGCTCCGTTGCAGCGAATCCATCAGTCTAGCTTTGAATTATTTCATATCTTCCTACAGATGTACGTGTATGTATGTTTAAATGGGTGGTTTGTTTGGCGCAGCTTTGGCTTGGGTGTCGCACGCTCGTCCACTCAACTCGTTTTCACTTAGCTTGTTTTCATATTTGCTTTCGCTGCTTCTTTTTTTCTTTTGTTTGTACGTTTTCCGTGAGTATTGTATAATATTCATAAGCATATAAATTGGAGTAGTAACACACAGTAATAATAATGCAATTATACAAAAAAATTGTTTTAATTGATTTCAATTAAGCGTTAATTGAAAGCGTCAGCCAAATGAATTGAACCCTCAGCATAAAGGCAGACACAGTAGCTGCTGAGTTGGTATGTATACAAATGAACATATATTTGTATGAAAAATACGTTGTTTATGTAATAATATAACGATTTTGATCTGATTGTACGTTTATTCATATACTTAAGTATATAATTTAATACATAATCCATATATTTAATATAAATTTATATTCAAAACAAACAAGTATTATGAGATTTTGGTATTAAATTTACAAAAATCTTAAAAATTTACTTTTCTCATTACCGAAAATAACAACAACATATCCAGAAGTGAATAAACTGTTAGATTACTAACTATTTAGAAAAAAAATTAAACAAATTTACCGTAATTGTTTATGTCAAATACGTAAACCGTGAAATTATTTTTATCAAATTAATCGATCCATAAATAGAGAATTTCATTTAATTATTTGGACATCTATAAAGACGTCTATCAAATAATCGGTCGAAGTAAATACTTATGCTCGACGTTAGCGTTAAGTCTACTTTGGAAAATTGTTATTCAAAGATAACTTTTCCGAAAACTAAACGTGTTAGATATAGGGTTATATATATCAAAGTGATTAGGGTGAAGAGTGGAGTTCAAATCTGGATGTCTGTCCGTCTGTGCAAGCTGTAACTTGAATAAAAATTAAGATATCTTGATGAAACTTGGCACACCTGTTTCTTGGCACCATAGGAAGGTTGCTTTCGAAGATGAGCAAAATTGGACCACTGCCACGCCCACAAAATGGCGAAAACCGAAAACACATAAAGGGCCATAACTAAGCCATAAATAAAGCTATGGAAATAAAATTTCCTACAAAGGAGCGCACTAGGAAGGAGCATATTTGGATGTAATTTTTTTGGAGAAGTGGGCGTTGCCCTGCCCCCTACCAAGTTTTTTGTACAAATCTCATATACTACTGAAGCTATATCAAGGAAACTTTCTATAGTCGTTTCTTTTAGGTACTACCTTGTACAGTCCAAAACTGGAGGAAATAAAATTTTAACCACGCCCACTTCCCATACAAAGGTTATGTTGAAAACCACTAAAAATGCTTTAATTCAGTAAGGGAAAACACCAGAAACCCTAAATTTCATACAAATTGGTATACAAAATTTTAAGTGGGTGTGGCTCCGACCACTTATGGGTCAAACACCATATCTCCAAAACTACTCGACCTATATCAATGAAATTTGGTTTGTAATATTTTCCTTGCATCTCAATGATATTTTGTGACCAAATCGGCCAAATCGGTTCACAACTACGCCTACTTCCTATATACCAGAACTTTGAAGTCGATCTGATTAGTTTACTTTACAATATATATATATATCGCAACAGAACTTTGCATAAATACTGCATTTATAGTGTGGCAGCCCCATTCTAAAAATCGCCGAAATTGGACCATAAATTTTCAAGGCCCCTATAATATTAGGGTATCCAATTTTCAATGGACTTTATACCATATATGTGACGACTATGTGGGTAAAATTGTATATTATATAATATTAATAAAATTAAATAAATAAATTGCGAGAGTATAAAATGTTCCGTCACAACCGAACTTAGCCCTTCCTTAATTGTTTTATCAATATTCGTCCAATAAGCTACACACTGACGTTCCGAAAGTACATGAAAGACCGATAACTCAAATTCGTCAATAGCACTCTAAACAGCTAGACCTTTCCTCCCACCAGGTCAGAATTTGGCCTACTGTTGTGTACTATCCAACTGCTGCGAGAATTAAAACCAATAAACCATCTTTACCAATTATTTTTCGTAAATTGATTCAAAATAATTTAAAAGTTGAACCAAATTTGTACCGTCAACATCGAATAGTCCTGATTTTACTCTTTAGTTTTCCTTCCAATTAGTAAAATTGGTCTATTGGTCTGCTTGATGGGACGTTATTATCATCAAGAAACTTTCGAAACCATGAATAGACTGTAACAATACAATACCAATAAGTGTATAGGTTTCCGGTTTAGAAGCTTTTTAGTCGTTCAAGTCATTTTGGCAATTTCATCCTAAATGTATGCCATTTATTCCAAAATATAAATATCTCACATTTAATTATCGCTTTTTACAAACCAAAGCTCTTTCGAAAACGGCCAGTATTAATATATTTATAGCAAGATATATTCGTTATAACAATCGACGATCCACAAAATATATATAAAAAATGGTTTTGAATTACATAATCCATAATGAAAATGTATAGTAATTACGAGAACTATTAATTAGCATACCCGTATGGAAAATCAAACTTTAATAATTATCATTTGTGATTTGCATACTGTGTGTATCTGCGATACATGTTTAGAAACATTTTGCTCATCAAAAATTCCGCAGAGAAGTCTTAAATATCTTATGAGCCTGAAACGCTCACGAATTTCGCGTGATAATGACGTATAGACAGACAGGCAAACTACAGAAATATTTATGCTAAAAGAGGCGCATACGCAAAGATACCTATACTTCTCAGAATATTTGAAATATCGCCACAAACAGCTTTGAATATTATTGTGCCACATAGAGGTAATAGAAAGGAGAAACTTTGAACCACCTTCAACGCCCATAAATATGCTTATATGCACTAAGTATGTAGGTATGTACACAATTTACGCTAAGTCAAAGCGTCAACTTCTACTCCACTCTACATATACTCATCATACTCAACTTCACTCAACTCAATTTGGCAATTCACAACTTAAGCTCATAAATAATGCCACACTTGCGCACTTCAATAATGAATTAGGCAAATGCTTTAATATTCATCATGCAATTAAAATAAGCCTCGACAACGACGACGCTGCTGCTGCTGCCACTGCGCCTTCTGTGTACGCATTGAACTTTGCCCTCGGTAGACTGCCTCCTCGTGCTTGTGGCTCAAAGTCGCCATATTTTCGGTGAGCATGGCGAAAAGGGAATTCACTTAAGTTTACAGGTGCTTTGTGTTGTTGTTTTTGTACAAGATTGTTGGTATGAGAGTAGCTTGTAACCGCGTGCCAGACCCTTGTTTTGCCTCAAACCCCGGGTGTGGGTCTCATACATAAAATAGCAAATGGCGTCATAACGGCACAAGTTCTTGTAGGTTATGTACCGTAATGTCTAATGCGACAGTTAAGGGGCTTATAACATCAATGTAACCGTGTTATTCAATTAGTGATGAAGGCGGCAGTTCTTAAGCAGAAAGTTTCAGAGAGGAGAATGAGAATGAGAACAAAAATATATGATAAAAATGCCTCACATACGCTTGAGTTCGCAGCTGTTGGGCGCGTCTAAATAACGCCTTTGAAAATTAAAATTATTTTTTTGTTCTGAAATTTGCTTAACTGTATATTATATTATATACTGCGATTGTGTGTTATCAACCGAGAAAAGTTTTGCGGCGTCAGCAGTTAAAGTTAGCACCTTACTCATTCCGCACTTTGTGCAATTGCTTGCACTGTATTGCAATGCAAACAAAGTGTTGATCATGCGATTTTAATTTGCCAGCATTTGCGGAAAGTATTAAATCTGTGTCGCGCTTGAGTTCACACTTAATGAAGGGAAACTTTTTTGTGGGCCACATTCACATGTACATATGTACATTGATATATACGAGTATGTACAACGGAAATGCCTACCATGCAGTGAAACGGAAAGTTTAAGAAAGTTTCGAATTCGGTTACATCATTTTGAGGCGTTGTCAGGGAATTTCCATTATCAAGAGATTTGAATAGTAGAGTGATTAGGTTGAAAAATGAGATATGTGAACTTGATAGGGGCCTTTAAAGACACTAATTGTGTAAAAATATAGATAAAGTCACTCTTCCATATTCTCCTACATTAACCTTAAGAAAATGTCTAGCCGAAATTAATTTATGAAGTCCGTTACATATCTTTGTTATGGAATAGCTATCAGTACATGTAGTTTACAACACTTTCCAATATGCAAACAAATTTAATGAAAATCAATTGAAAAAGTTATGTCGAAGGCAGCAAAGTAGAAGAATTTAGACATTTTCACCTCGACTGCCCAGCTGTTGCTAGACTGAGGCTTAAACAGCTTAGGTGTCATATCTTCGGGAACCGATCGTACAGACTAGAACTATATTAGACTCTTCTATAAATTTGTGATATGCTCAAAGCATGGTACACAGACACCTCATGAGTTTTGTATCACAAAATACTGGGGTTTCAACTGTCCAAGTCACTCGAAAATTTCACTCTAAAGTCAAAGTAGGAGGGAATATTGGTAGAGCTTAGCAAGGAAAAGTAAAAAACGAAGACCTACAAAAAAGAATTATTAGGAAACAGCTCCAAAAACGTGTAGGAGCATTCCTTGTGGTCCAAAATGTTGTATAAACCCTCGAATTTAGATAGTTAATACTTACACGATATTAATGAAATAGAGGACTGAGTTGTACCTTTATTCGAATAAATCAAGCAATAAAATAGTATCATGAAGGAATATATTTGTTATGGTAATCCATTCCAACATGATGTGGTCGAAGTTGCACATATCAAATTGTGTGAACTATTTCACTTTATCAACATCATAGGATGGTTCAAAGATGACTCAATAGTGTGAGGGATCACAGTCCCGGTGGTGACACAATGCGCCTCCCAAAGGCCTAGATGCGTCGATTGACAATCACTTAACCTGACCTAACCTATGGTAATACGTCGATATTTTGTTGGTAAAAAGGTTTCTTAAGTAACTTTAAGCTATGCTTAGGCTTAGCTTTTTATATTTTTTGGAACAAATTGTACTCTGGCTTTGATTTGAAACCACTTTGGACCAGTTTGAGTATGTTTTGAGAACAGTATTATCTGCTTTCGACACACATAAGATGTTTACATACATACGCGAATGCAAAAGTATGAAAACTAATTAAAATGTTGTTGGGCAAAAAGTTTTGCAAGAACCAAAAAGACGACGCATACAAGTACATATGAGTACCGCATGGCGTATGAGTGATGAAAATTGCATTAACACATTTTTCAACGCGATATTGTGTAAACTCGCTGCTTTCGTGGTTTTTTGATTTAAATACGACTTTTGAAGAGATTTAATTATATTTTACTTGAGCGACGATATAATTAACCGATAATAATGTCAGCCTTGAAATCCAACGCAGAATCACTCTTGCCAACAGGTGCTACTATGGACTGAGTAGGCAATTGAAAAGTAAAGTCCTTTCTCGACGAACAAAAACTAAAACTAAAACTACTGAAAAGCTCAATTTAGAATGAACTTTTTGGCCATGACTTTTTCCTTCAATGTTGAAGCCCGTAAAATCATTGTTTACCATCAAAAACTTAAAATGCAGCAATTTTATAGACACATACACCCAACATCTATCAAAAATTAATAAAAAAAATTAGGACAAAAAATAAAAATATGCACACCTTAATAATTTATTCTAATTTGAAAACTTAACCAACAGAAGCTTTTACAACAACTACTCGCTCACTGAACACAGCAGCTTCTAAACACAGACACCCGCACACCCACTTTGTACTACATATAAATATTCAATGCAACAACTTTGATGTTCCCATACGGCAACTCCCACCTCCCCTTGCTTCAGTCTACCTCTAATAACGAATAACGACGCTCGGCAAATGCAAACGAAGCATAACTTAATTTAATATGCAAAAAATTATTAAATTTCTTCAAATTTTCAAAATCCAACAAAAGCACATGAGGGGCAGAGAGAGTGAGTGAGTAAAAAGCAAGCTGGAACAACAACAACAAAAACCACAAAAAAAAAGAAAGTAAAAAGAAAGCAATAGTGGACAGTGGAGTGAAATTGGATTTTCATAAAAGTGCCGCATGAGAGAAAATGCAAGCGGGTAAGGGGTGGTCTACACGAGAAAGGCAGCCAATGCGTTGCTTTTTTGGAATTAACATACTTTTTTCAATTTCACTTTTTGGTTTTTCTTTTTGATTTGTGCTGCCTGCCAATTGAAACCGCGAATGGAAAAATGTAAATTTAATAATTCTCATTTTCATGTTTTTTTTCGGGCGACATGATGCGACCAGACCAAACTCGGTAAACTGAAAGCTGCTTGTGAATCGGTGTTTGCAGTATGTAACTGTGTGTTTGGATTATGGTAACGGTTTTTTTTTTTTTGTGAATATGAATATGGATGCGCGAATGTTTGGCGGTGACGCTTAGTGGTCGCCAAAGCGATTTGTTGTTGGTGACTGGCTTTTGGCCAAAAGCTTTTGGTTGACAGCGAAATTTACCTTAATGCGGTTAGATGGTGTGCAGCGCATTTTGAACGCGATTTTTTTGAAGTTTATTATTTTAGATTTTTTTTTTTTGCTTTTTCTTAATGCTTTGTGGTAGTGAAATTCAACGGTTGTGGAGTGTTTGGGGTGTGTGATTTTTGGTTTCCAGTGATTTTTGAACTCACCACCAGTGAATGGTATTATAGGGATCATATATTTTTAATTTTTTGGAAGTTTCAATTTTTCAATATTTTTAGATTTCTAGAAGACATTTCTATGCTTCTGAAAACTGATTTATAAGTCCTTGAAACTTCATAATTTAATTAGTTATAGAATCAGTTATTTTTCATCACGAGTAGCTTCTAAATATGCTTTAAGAATTGAAAAAAAATATTGAATTTAATATATACACTCCTTAAATAAGTCATGCCACTTACTCATTTCGCTACTCAAACACAGTACTCAAGCTCACACATACAAATCACCTAGTATTCATTCCACCTTAATATAACCATTTTATTATTTCCCCTTACATATTTATATATGCATTTTAGTAATCTCATATGCTCACATACTCCTCACACTACTTTGCTTTGCTTTGCCCTCTTCTCCACTTGTACGAGAGAGAGCTTGTGAAGAACTTAAATGTTTACGTATAATTAAGCACTCATCCTTTTGTCGTAATTAAATTTTGCATGTGCACATTCCTATTTTGCACCGACAAAATTTTAGCCTCGAGGCTCACGTCGGCCATCACAGTACCGTGCCAACATGGCAGCTTCAACTGCAGCTCAAACGTACGAACTTTGACTGTGATGAAGTGCTATGACGCGACGAGTCCTCTTGGCAAGTACCCATCGCTCTAGCTCTCGCTCTTTCTCTCAACATATGTTAGAACACATGAGTTCTAGATACATAGGTGTGTTCCGAGCATATACTGGCATACATAAGTACATGGAGTATGTATTTTTTATGCCCATGTAGGCAGACCAGTTTGAGGGTAGTCCTGTTTAGTGAGACACCATCATCATATAACTGGTTGAACAACAAGGCTCCGAATCATGATTCTTTAGGAAACAGTTCATTTTACCAAGTGGTTAAGTCTAATACAAGTAGTGGAAGGTAATTGGGGCCGCTGCGAGGCAACTCTTCAACATCATTTTTGTCTTAATTAAGACATTCGCAGGTTGAAGTAGTTTTGTACATAGTTTTCTTTCAAGCACCTGTCTTTTATGCGAGCAAATTCAAGTGTACTGCTTTACTCAAATTTTAAACGAATTTCATGAAGAAATGGGACTACTGAAATTCAACTAAGAGGTATGAAATGTTTTCTTATATCATGTTTAAATACATTTATTAGATGAGACAATTGAAATGTAAACTAACTCAGGTATTTGGTGTTTGAACTTACTCAATTAAGCTTAGAAAAACAGTGTTAAAAAGTGTCTCGATTTGGTTCGTAAAAAGTTCCTTGTGAATAATTCCGACGTCAATGTTGCGAAGAACTTTTACATCAAATTATTATCAATTTAATACTAATTACTCAATTAGTTAATTGCTTTATTATATGATAAATCGTGAATAATTAAAGGTTAATTTTCCTAAATTCTTTTAATTGAACAATTAAGACTAATTTTGAACATGGGAGACCCAGTAACAATAAAAAATATATTAAATATAAAATACTCTATAGAAATATGCATAACTTTGTCTGATCTCAGAGTATATTGTCGAGTGTTAGTTCGATTTATATCATATATAATAAAGCTTTTTAAAGATCGAAAGAAAGATAGACTGATTTCTAAAAGTGCTTTTTATGATAGTGCTGTGTAAGTTCTATGCTCTCAGAACCGATTATTTTATAGGAATTTGTGGAGAAAATCATTGAATATTATTGCATGAACTAGTATTGAGTTCGGATAAGGTAACTGGGACCATAGATAGAAACGTGGAAATGATATCTCTCAATAGCGGATGGATTTTGTTATATTTATGCCGCGACAATAATAAATATAAGGTCTTCAGAGGATTTCTGGAAAATTTCATGAGCTATTTCCAATTGAAACACTACATTTCTCAGCTGTATCCTCTGCTAAACCGAATGAAGGCAATTTTGGTGACTAAGAAACATTCTTTTTTTTCTAAAGTCAGACATATTTGTATTAGCTAGGAGAGAAAGTGTCAAAGTAATTGTGTCTCCATAAACCACATAATCAACAGTTAATCAAAATTCATGTATACCTTTTACGATCTTTAACTCGGACTTCGCTTTTTTGAAAAATATTGGGAAGGAGCTATTATAGATGACTACTCGATAAGCGGAAACTGCTTACCATTATATTTGAAATATTTTCTCATACTCTCAAAATGCACTCAGTTATAAATCACCATGCAATCTCAATCATCATCTCAAGCATTCAACCGTACGAAAATGCCTTCTTTTATCGAAATCGCACTTCAATTGATTAATGAATTATGTGACGCTACATTAAACAAATCACAGAAATTAGCATTCGAAAAAAAAAATGGCAAAATAGAAAAAACTAGCCAAACGGATTTCCGTTCAGGCAGAAGAGCAGACACATGGTCAATAAAAAACGAATATCACGCAACCGCAACAAAATATGCTTTCGAAATTTGAAAAAAAAAAAACAATTTACACATTTACAACAATAAAATATTAGAGCGCATAATACGAAATAAACACAATAATTGTGGCATTGAAGACAATCTACAACAGAGGCATAGCAATAGCACCAAGACAAGCTGGCAAATGTCGATTGAATGAATGAATGCATAAATAATGAATTGGAAATTTGAAAATCATGAAAATTTTGCTGAATTTGGGTGGCGAATAATTGTAGTGTTAGTCGTCATAAATGTAGCAAGCTAATGATGTGATATTATATAATACTAGCACATGATACAATTGGGGTGACACCCTCTTCAAAGTGACATGATTCTTGTTGTTGCTGTTTTTTATTCTGATATTTTTTTCGAATTGTATTTTGGTTTGAGATTAGTAGAAGTGCGCCTCAACGAGTAGCAGACACAGCAGGCATGATAGTTTGTATTTTGTTATTGTTGCTGTTGTGGTTGCTATTTCCACTTGAACGCCGACAATTGTCGAATCATGCACAATTGTTGTAATAACAGATTATTATTATAAGAACTACTGCTTAATATCCTTCTGTCGCATTGCTATAACTATCACTATTACAACAACATATCGCTCGCATCGCAAGCCAGCACGCTTACCGGAAGCGAACTCCTGTGGTTAAGCTGTTTTTTAGTGGCTGCGCTGATGAGACAACCCGGCGCGCTGTAAAAGGCGAGAAGTTGGCAATAATGCGCGGCAGGCGGTCCGTTTGTCGCTCGCTATTCTAACTGTGTTTTGTCTACCCGTACAAATATACAGATGAATGTGTCCTTCGTCCTGTGTGCAAAAAGGTCCTGGCATCGTTTCTTTTGTGTATTTGTGTTCGACATACGCTTTTGCATGCCGCAGCGTTTGTTTTTTAATGAACTCGAAACACCCTTACTTACGCCCAATTAAATCTGCAAGTGGCAATGCCACCAGGCGACACTCGTACCTCGAGCACCAACGCCTTGGGTTTCGTGCAGTGTAAGGCGGGCGGTAGTTGTGTCAACAAACGCATATGGGTTGGAAAAATATGCACTGCTGTGATTGTTTTTGGTGGCATGTAATTGGTGAGCAGGGTGTTCTTTTCATAGAAAAAACTCTGACTAGCAATAGGTGGGTATATGAGTTCGAAACTCGCAATTTGCAAAAGTTATTCCAGTTTCTTTAGACCCATTTTGAACTAAGAAGTAATTTGGAGACAATATACAATTTTAAGATCCTTTATAAACGGATTTCAAACCCTACATATTATTTTAATTTGAGAATATACGAAAAACCAAAAGCAGATCTCACGAGTCCAGGGCGAGGGACTTTTAGATGCAAACGATATACAGTTGCCTGAAACGTCTCTGGTCTTTTACCAAGAGCCACATATAATATGTGGTTCATGAACTTCTTGGGGGTACAACAAACAAAACTCTTCCGACATTTGAGATAAGCTTCACATTCTCTTTCTATTTTATTCATTATTCACTCAGATTGATTTTCCAAATAATTAAAAACTCTGATTTCAGATTTCGAATCGAGCAGGAGGAAATCATTATGTCCCTTTTGTAGTACTTGTGAGCTCTGTAGGATATTTTGTTGATCGGTCAAAATAACCAAAGTCGTTGTGGTAACCCTATAGAACATAAATAACTACGGGATCCGTAACTTATAATTCACTCCATTCGTCGTAAGGTCAGAAGAAGTCTTAAAATGCCGACCAATTATGGTTCGTTTTTTTCTAGAGAGAAAAATGATTCTTTACAGCTCTTTATCTCTAATTATGACTGCCCTAACTAACTCTATGAGAGCAACGGATTGTTTCTAGTATTCCTAAAGAGAAAGCATTTCGACATATCTTTGAAGAACTCAGAAAACTCCATTTTCAGGGGTTGAGAGGACTTCCAATGTAATTTTTCTCTTTTTAAGCACCTTACTGGTAGTTCCGTCGTATTTTTTTTATGATAAATCAACCACAGTTCGACCTCTACTGCTAGTAAATCTAAGAAATTAACATTTCGCAAATCTCAATTCTAGCTAAAACACTGGTAATGCTATGGAAAGTACTTCCGAAAGACCGTCCTCCAAGATGGATATGCTCAGAGACGATAAGCCAACCAGCATAGGAACCATAGTACCACGAAAGTGCAAGAAAATCTGTAAACTTAGCGTTTAAGGCGAACTACAAAAGCCGTTAAAGGAAGTATGCTGCCAAAGTCAACTCAAACGGACGCCAATTAAATATAAATTTGTCCAAACATAGCTATAAATTAATCACATTTACGTCAACGTGGCTATTTTCGTAAAGAGATCGCTTCATTAAATCACAGTTGACAGCTTTTGTTGGATGGTTTATATCTATATCTGTATATATGTACACCGTTCCACATATCCAGCCCACTTAGACAAACACACCACGTTTTCTTAAGTTTGTTGTCACTCTTCGGCTTTCCTGTGTTTGTAATTGTTTTCATTTTTATTATTACAGCTGCTGTTGTTGTTGTTTTTGTTGTCGTCGTTAACGTCATCAGTGCAACGCAAATCTCATTCCAGACATTTTAATTGTCATGCATTTCTAAATAGTTAACCACCACTCTCCTCCCCCGAACAATACTTGGGCTACAAAAATGTCAACAACAACAGCAGCAGCACGAGCACAAGCAGCAACAACACCGATTAAATAGCCGACTAAGCTATGCTTCTAACGATTTGCTAATTACGTCCGTGTCATTAAGCCACTTAAAATTGAGCAAACAAACAAACAAAGAGGCAAACAGGCAAACAAATTTATTGCGAGCAAGTGTCGCATTTTGTACCGACAATTTGATGAAATATATACATGCAAACCAACAACAACAACACAGAAATTTATTGCGCTGAAAAAAAGATGTCAAAGCGATAAAGGAAGTACCAGGAAGCATTTGGAGAGCGGCAGTACCAGTAACGGAGGCAGCGAACAAAGTGAAATTGAAGTTGACGGCAGCAAACAGCGGGCAACAAACAAAAACAAAAAAGGGCCAGAAACAACCCTCCGCCAGCACATGGGCGCGCTTCACTCGCCGTGCAGTGTCAACAAATCTGTGACAATCAGTGTCAACCCTCGCAGCCTTGCCAGTGTAAACATACTCAATAATAATAATAATATGAGCTCGGAGCTCAGCCCGAGAGGAGTATGGAACAGCGGGCGAGCGGGGTGTAAATGGTAGAGTAATTGTTATGTGGCAATGGTTAAATTAGCAATTGATTATGAAGGATGTGAGCGACCAGCAGTAACAGCAACAAACAAAAAGCAAAAAGCAAACACTGGACACGGGAGTGCCACTCGAAACCTAAACGAGTAGAAGGAAATAAAAACAAACGGGAAACTGAACTAAAATGCTCCAATTAACGCGAATTGAATTTTGCGTTGAAGAAGAAAGGATAAATTGGTGATTAAGGATGTGCGAGAATTGGGTCGGAACGGAACCACAGACATTTTTATTGTAGAATATTTCGAAAGATCTAGAAAAACTGGACGGCCGAAAGCAAAGAGTCGGGTCTCATAACCCTCTCTTATCGAAATAGGACCCAGTAAGATTCTGTGATCTAATCAAAAAAACTCCTTTTCGTGATTTGTTATTGGTTTCAAAGATAACTTTAAGTCGATTTCGGCTATTCCAGAAAATCGATTACCTCATGCCAGAGTACTTACATTTGTTTCAATATCTTTCCAAGGACTTCAGTATTGAACTGAATGACATTAAAAATACCGTTATAAGATATAGATGGTCGATCTATCAAAATATTTATCTTAGAAGAGGGGGTAACCCTCAGATATCTGGAACAATTTGTTATAGAGTTCCTTTTTTTTTCTAAAATCCATCAGTCGATGAGTCCAAACATTTATTTAAAAACAAGAACCAAATTGAGCAACTTTACTTTCACTCCCTTATCAATTTTACACAATCTCCTCTCCCTACCTTTCGCACTCTCGAACTCTGATTCCCAATAACGGAAATGTGTCTCGGAACGTTTACCACCGTTACTAAAGAATTTTCGCCATTTACCAAAGCATGATTTCCTGCTTGCTGCCATCCTGCCTGCGCTTGCATAGCGAGAGCCTCGTCTCTGTTTAACAGCTCATCGGACACCCTGCTGTTGCCCTGCAGTCCACGCCGATCCATGCGAAATATCAAAACATCTTGTTGCTGTTGTGCCGGAAACAGCATGCTCTGCGGAAACATTAAGCGCAAACTTTTGTCTGTTCGTCGCGTTGAGCCTTCGCCACGTTTGATTCCACATTAGCCGTTAATGACTTGGAATTGCGTGCACGTGACAAACATTTAAACGATATTTACCGCCTTCGTAGTTACATGGGCGAAGAAAAAGAAACCCAAAATCTGTGTACCCCTAATGAGAAAGTGGGCAGTTTGTGTGAGCGAAACTTATTGTTTAGACAAAATTATTTTGCTCGACGAAGGAATGCTTGTGGGAGATTTGTAAAGGTAGTGAGCTAATCCATTAATGTGGTAATTACGGCATCGTGTACGTGTTTTGTCGTGATTAGGGAAAATGAAATGACGGTAGACTCTTTAGACCAACTGCGAAATGGAGGCGGTCACGGAATTTTCTTCGGTTTAATTACGACGACTTTGGATAGAGGAAGCTCAGACATTCTTGAAGCACTAGGTTCAGTGTTGTAAAAACCAAGGGGTCGGACCCTAAAATCGTCTTCAGTCTCAATTCATCAAACCATCAAACATCTGTGTTCAATCTTTTCCTCAGGATTAGGTCAGAGATTCTTATCAGTCTGGCCTTAACTCACTTTCTGCGACTCACAGGTCGAAAATGTATGTGAAATAATAAAAGAAGACGCAAGATCGCCTAAGTTCTTATGACAGATCCAAAGATACTCATCAAATTGAGAACGAGCGATCTACTAAATAACCAATGCTGAGAGATTGGGTAATAACGTATAATGGCGTTCAGAAACCCCAGGGAATCTGCCTTCAGTTGAGCTTATTTTCAAAAATGTGATATTCGATGGGTCAAACTTAGGAATTAGTGGTCGGTAGAGGTTTCTATTCCTCTCTATAACCATTTATACCCATATTTATTAACACATATGTATATCGATAATATAATAAAATAAAATAAAATAAACAATTTCACTCACCTATCGGCACCGAAATTCCCGAAAATATGACTACCGAATGTAGTGGGCGTACTATGTAAAGCCGACGTGGGTGTAGTGCCAGACGATGTGCGCGAGGTCAACGAAATCGGACCGCCCACTTCGATGGGCGAATCAGTGTGGCGTGAATTCGAAGTCGGACTATTGGGACAATGTTGAGGCGTGGCACGCGCACTAGGTGACGGTGAGCCAGCGCTTATCGAACCGACCGATTGCGAGGCCGATTGTGTGGTAAGTTGTGTCGACGAGAGTGGACGTTCATTGTCCGAGTCTATAGCATGCGGACTGGCCGATGGTGGACCAGGACTATGCGAGCGGCGCAAATGTGGTTCATCATCGTCGATTTCGCCCGTGATGTCAGGCGAAGATTCGCGACTGTCATGCAACTGAAATATGAAGTGATAGAATTGGAATTATTGGGAGAATTAATCTATATTATTCTAAAGGGTGTGCATATATTTGGATCTACTTACCTTGTCCAGCGAACCACTGCTCTCGCCGTTCTCGCGCTTGCGTTGCTCATCCTTAAGGCGTTCGGCTTTACGCCATTTTGCGCGTCGATTTTGAAACCAAACCTGCAATATAACAATAACAAAAATGGCGTCAATTTCACTTGAGTGCATTTCGGACGAGAGGACGCCCCAAAAACGGGTGGAATGTCCAGAGGTAATTTATAATAATTTTATATATTACGAGTGCTAGCAAGCAATTGTGCGAGTTATATGTACTTGTAACGGTAGCCAAGGGGCGTAGTTGTGAAAATTGAAATTGGAAAAGTTTTCTGCTCGACGGACGCAACACAACAAATGTATATCATGCAAACAATAAACCCAATTTTCCACCTCAGAAACTTTATCAATTTATTTATTATATGCCCACATGCGTACGCATCCTGCAGGCTCGTTAGTTCAACTCTGTGGAAGAATTTCGTATTACATGCCTCCGCTCCTCACTTCCCACTCTCCACTCCGCCAGGCGCCATTTGCTTTTGTTTTGGTTGTTTACGCCATTGTTGCAATCAAAAATAAATTAATATCAACAATGAAAACAAAAACAATAACAATACGTAAGAAGGATATGCGCTGGGGCAAGGGTAAATTGGCATTGTGCCAGAATTACCAAGAAATGTGGAGACAAATTCTTGCTGCGGGATATGTTTGTAATATTTGCATGTGTTCAGACAATTCCATTAATTTAGCACATCACTTGCTTTGTTTAGACAGTATATCTTTAGCTAAGTGTGAGTTACAGAAAACGATAGGGTGTTGTTTAACATGAACCTTATTCTAAACAGAATTTTGCAAAACACATTTTTTTTTTAAATAATAAGATAAATTTTTACATGAGTCTTCTCTATGGAGAGAATCCGGATTTTATGATATTTATGTAACTCTAGATGAGATGCCTAACGTTTTCGTCAAGTGAAAATAAGACGGAAAGATATAAACAGTTCGAAATATTTGGGTCCACTGTTGTGTAATTTACTAAGCCCAGTCAATAGGATAGGTAAGAGACCAAGAAACAGCCTCGGAAAGTTAAACCAGTTGTCGGAAAGAACTAAGCTGGGGTCTTCTGTGCATTCATAGCAAAGTCCAAGCATAGCTCTTTCAGACAACTGTTTTAATTTTCTAAGGCATTCATTCAAATCGTTTATCACTAAAAAAAGGTCCATAAACTAGAACCGAGGGTTTTATAATCACACACCTTAATATCACACCCTTAATATTTGAATTCAAAATTAGTTAAACAAGACGTAAGAATGGAAAAGTATTTCATCGGAGTTTTTGATTAATCTCTTCATCAGCCTAAGCACTTAGTTTCCTAAATATTTAAAAGTGATGGACCAAACGAACGAAGCTATCGAGAATTGAATATTCCCTTTTTTTTGGGACTACCACTAGGAGACCTGAGACTATTCTCTCAAGTTCAAAATACGTAAGTTATATATGTTTTTGGAAAAGTTGTTTAAAACGGTATTTCAAATACCAAACACCATTCTTCGTTCATATAGTCCGGATAGATGTCAATTCAGCGATTAAACTAACGATGAAACTGACTGAACTGCGAAATGGAAACTCTCTTCTTCTGGAAAGATGAACAGTTCAATAGAACTTGTTTATGAAGAAGAAGAAATTTCGAAAAGATTTTCTCGAAAGAAACGTTAATCAGAGCTTCTTAAGATTTCTACGAAGCGAGTTCTAGTCCGTAAATTTTAAAATAGTGAGAGGTTAAAAGACTGGGAAAGAATATAAGCGAATCCATTTGCTAACCTAAAAGGTACCTAAATCAAAGCAGTGGATGTTTAAAACATAATATCTTTTCACATGAACTTAACGGTAACTAATAATATCGAGAGTCCGCAAGTCTATAAAGAACCACAATCCAATTACTAAAAGGTTCCATTAAATCTAGTCAGAGTCTGTAGTACTATATAAATGACCTTACTCAGACTGAGAAAATCTAATTGATTAGGTTTACGAGAGTAACACAGAAAATAATTCAAAATGTATGTTCTTCGCTCTTCACTTTGCAATTGAAGTACTTTGAGACCTCGTTCCTCTTGTTTCGAAATCTTAAGGAAATTTCAAAAATTAAAGAAAATTCTTTTCATTCCGACACCAGGCTACCAGCTGCCAACTATCACTATCTGTGACTCCCAAAGCACATTTTGCAATCTAACCTGCAAAAATCTGCCAGCCTTCCTTGCTTAGTTGCATGGGGATGCAATAAAATCCCATCAAAAGTATTATCCCACTAAAAATACTATTTACTTTCGCATAAAGTTTAATGAAACAATCAGCCATTCATTTCAATAAAACAATCCAATTTATACTGCTAAATGTCGGCAGACACATGAAAGTATGTGTCTCTGTGTGCCCTGCACACGAGGCATCCTTCCGCAATGGTTTTTACTTCCGATTTTCGCTGATTCCTAGCAGTCTAATGGGATTTGTTACGAGACAATTGCATGGCCGACCAACACAGCGAAAGAGAGGGAGAGCTGGAAGAGGCGGCAAATAACCGAGAATGAGAAATTATGGATTGACGCCAGCCTCAAGCTGCTGCTGAGCGCGGTCATAGAAAGCAAGTAAGCACTTGTACGTTCGTAAGTATGTAAGTAAGTGAGTAAGCAAGTAACTAAGTAAGTAAGTTTTCTAATCAAAATTCAAATTAGATGCTTCACAAAATTTCTGCTTGACTTGCTAGCCGAAAATGGAAATTGGGAAATGACGTCAGTCACACACACACACACACGGAGAGTGGCTGTGGTTGCCTCCAAGGACCTGAATGCGGCAAAAGACAATGGATTCATGGCGTCTCTATGACTCTGCGACTGTGGAATGGCTGTGGGGCCGTGCGTCGGCGACAACAAATACTCCGTGCTGGAGATGTAATCATGCCACACAGTCAGTCATAACAATCTCCAACAAATGCCACACGCCGCAAGGCATACAAGCAGACTGCCGATTGTAGACGGTGCTAAGCCGAAGCTGCTCACACATTCCTCACTATACAGAGTACTCAGCCGGTACCTCAAGAGCTGATAGGGATTTAGCTGCAGTATAAACAATGAAATGCTTGTTTAGGTTGCGTTGTGACTTCCCACCTCCTTTATCACTCCTCTCTAATCATCGTGCTGATTTTCCATTTTATTTGTAATTTGGTTTTTGTAGTTTTTTTTTTTTGGACTCTTTTCGGTTGTAACATTGTAAGTGTTAATAGAATAAAGCTTGGCGTACATTAGCTCGAATCATTTCGGATTGGCTTGATTGTACACCCACTGCTACCGCCTTCTTCCATTGTGTTGACTACTTAAGTGGGCGTGGGTGGTGGTGGTGGGATACGGAGGCACATTATGCTCATTTGTGGGTGGTGGTGAATTCGGTATCAATACAGTTAGCTGCGAGTGTCATCATGAGTGTGCTCTCGGTTGCGCAGTCGCCACTTACAATTTTACGCTCTATTCTCTCTGACAACTACCCCTGTGGCAAATCCACACACGAACACTCACACAATTTGGTATACTCTGTACTCCGTTTTGTTGCCACTTTTTATCCTTCCGGCCATCTATTTAGTTGGCTTCAGTGATGACGCCCACCACTTGTTTCATACAATATTTATTTTATAAGCACATTATAGCGTACTACAGCAACAACAACAGCAACATGAGTTACAAAAATAGCAGCAGCAACAATAACAACAACAAGGGGGGTAATAAAAACTCGCACAAATGGCGCTTGCAACGGTAGAAATGTCTGTTTTACGGTGGTTGTGTTGATTGTTGGTAGATATTTTTTCATGCTTGTTGTTGCTGTTGCCTGTAATGGCTCCCCATTTTTTTCCATTTTTTTTGGTGCGCTATTATTTCTTTATTCTACGGCACCACCTCCGAATTGTCATCCCTTTGGGAGTCTTTTGTTCGCTGTCTTGCCACATACCAGGCTATAAATATACACACATACATACATATATTGACCTCCCTCTCAGTTGCTGCTTTTTGTTCTTGGCAATTTGCGAAAAAGTTAAGTGAATTTCATTTTTCGATTAGCAACAAAGTAAGTTAGTTAAGATAATTCGATGTTGAAATTACATGAAGAAGCGGCAAAAAATTTCTAGTTAGAAAATAGAACCGAAAATTTTTAGCTTAGAATTTGGGTTCTGAATTGAAGAAATGATTTAGGTTTCGAAGATAAAATTAATGAAAATTTAAGGTTTGTTCTGATATCATAATATTAATTCAATTGGACCGTTTCACCAATTATATTAATATATTCGGGAAAAGTTTTGAATATGCCCCTAAATGTAGGCTATATTTTTCGTAAAATTTTATTGAAGCCTATTTTTGCGGCACTTAACTGGATATAATGAAGAATAAACTACTCTGACTAATCTTTCAAGCTTAAATTGTCTTCCTTCTCTCTCTATCTCTTTCTCTATTTGAGACTCATTATGAATAAACATAACATTTCAATTTACCGTTATATTTAAAAAATTATACCAGTAGTCATGACATCAATTTAGAAAATTTTTAGACCATACACCTAAAGGTAGGCCTTATTATATAGAACTACGCATTTTAAGTTTCAGAGAAAGACTAGCAGAAACTCCATTGTGCGTTTTTCGATGTCAGAAATTAAAAAAAGATATCTACTACTTGGACAAAAGGGAACTTTCTTGATCTATGAATCTATGCTGAACTGGTACTTAAAAAAGAAAATATCGAAAATATAAAGAAATCGAGAACATAGGAGAAAGAAAGGATATAAGGCGACGTTTTTCCAACTTATTAGGCGGAGGCCAGTATTCAGAAGCAGAGTTCGATAGCAGTTCCAACTAAGGCAAAGAAAATGTATGGACAAATTATAACTAAATTAAGGAAAGAAAAATATTTTCCATATTAGATTAGCTAGTTCTTCGGACATAATTTCATGTACCAACATAATTCCTCACACAACCCTTTGAACTTCATCAAACTCAAAACATGAGTATTCAGGCTAATGATACTCCTTCAAATATCAATTCCAATCACTTAATCTCTTTACGAGTACACATTTTATGGGTTGGCCATATAAAATTGATTATAATTCCATGATTATACGCCGAAATATGTGCACTTTTTGCAGAAGAGGAACAACACGCTAACGCAACTACCTGATAATCTATGGCATCAATACTGCTCTATTCACAACCTGCCTCATAAACAACAATGCAAGTATGGGTATGAAAATTAATATATGCATATTGAAAGTAATAATAGCTTGTACGACATAACTGAGTTAGAATGAAGATATTATCCGCCTAATAATTATTATATGGCAGAAAGTATAATATGTACCACTTTCAATGATCCACACCCCATTAAGAACATGAGTCGGGTATACCCAGTAAACGAAAAGTGAGAGTCATAGTTTACTGATGAAGTTTTGAAAAAGTACTCAAGTGTATTATTTGAGACGATAAAGGATCGCCGAGCGCCTGGAATCCCAACTTTCGTGACCCAGTTTAATTGACAGCCGGAAACCTCTAATCAGATCAGACACGGATGTGTTTTTATATTTACTAATTGTTTCCTACCGTCTCATTCACGTTAGTTGAAGGTTAAACCGTTAGTATGGGATGAAAAGTTAGTGTCTTCATTCTACGGACTTCGATATCTATGTAAGTAAGTTATCGCCAGAGAAGTCAGCATTTGCCCTAAAATGTTTAGAATGAACTTGGTGTTTTTGTCCTTCGGGGTTCTTTCAAAGATAGGTGGAAATAGCTATGAATGACATGGTCCGATCAGAAGAAGCTTTCCCTATTCAAACCCAGTATAAATATTGTTACCAGTACCGATTACCCAATGCAACGGGAACTTACAAATCGTTATTAAATATAGAGGCAAGCTTGGTCCTCTAGAACCCGAATTTCTTTACAATTTTGAACTGACTTTTGAGAATATTTACTCAAATCCTCACTCATTTACTCAAATGGCTCACTGGGTACACATTGCAACCCCTTTTTTCGAAGAACTACCAAAGTGTTTGGTTACATTGTGCACTAGTCGGTTTAGCTCGCCGCCCATTCAAGCGCTTCGTTTCGTTCGATATGCATGAAACCAATATTACGCCTCGAGCCAAAGGGGTTGCCACATTCGGATAATTGCATTTGGTCGAATAATCCTTTAATGCTGATGTAAGTTGATGGCGTAGCTGCAACACGGCTGCAACACAGTGGTTGTCGCCGAGCTACTGTTGTTGCCTGAGGTGTTATGAAGCTGCAGTCGCTGCCAGCTCAGAAAGGGGTGGCGGCGGTAATTGCGGTCGGCCGACACAACAGCGGAAGGGTTCTACTACACTCTCTCCAAATCGCTTAGTATTAACACATCTGTTCATTCATTCCACTTGAACTGAACTGCGAAGTGTTTGCACTTTGCTGTTTGCTTTAGCGTTGTTTTTTGTAATTCATGTTTCTTCTCGATTTATTGTTGTTCATGTTTTTTATGCTTCTTTATTACTTGTTTGGTTGTTGGAAGGGGTGGTAAATTGTTTGCGGTAGCTAATGGTGCGCACTTGTTGTAATTATTGTTGGTTGCAACAATATTTTCTACTCTAAAACAACAACACGCGCACACACCTTGAACAATACGTGTTCAGCGATGCGGTTGACTCGAAGTGATGTGTTTGTTGTTTGCCTCAACTCCGCTGCAGCTCTCCTGCGTCTGCTGGCTGCCAGTCTGCCAGCGGCGCTCACCATTTGTTGGCATTTGTCTGGTTATTGTTGCAAATGTTGCCTGCCTTTGTTTCTTGATACTTGTGTCTAACACATGTTGACAAATTGTTTGCTCATAATCTCAGCTAATTTCATGCGAAACAATTATTTGTTTACCTTGCCAAGTTTGTTTGTTTGTTTATTGTTGGTAAAATTGTTTTTTACGCTCGTGAGCACTAATTTAAATGAGTAAAATTGATTTTGATTATTTCAAGAAATTAGTTTACTTTACTCTAGGTTTGGTTATGAGATGAGTTCGAGATTATTTGCGAAGCTATACAAAATTCGATATTTCATTCATTTTTTAATATATGATTGTGCGTCGACCTAGGGCTTTCTTTAACGGAGTCAGACAAGGAAAAGCTTTGGAATCAGAACTAAGATATATATTTTGAATATGGAAATATCAGTGAAGTATTTTGCACATTTTTCACAGATTCATAGTGAATAAGTATTTTGTGATAGCGTGCAGTAAACCTTATCCCTGATATGCAAGAGTTCATAAAACTGCAACAGATTTTGAAAAACGGGAAATTATGGGTCTTAAAATCAGAAAGAATGTTACCTAAGGAGGTAATACTTCTGCAATCCGATCTGTTGGCACTATATAAGAGCCTATCTGATCTGATATTTGACGTGAATAGAACAAAGAACTCGTATAAATGCCTTAAATTTGCATATTCAACCGTTTCCCTCGACCGTCAGGTCTTCGTAATCGGAACCATGGATTTATATCCGTACAAGAACTGTCAACCCATCAGTATTCTTCAAAATAATTCGGAAATCTTTTCTGCCGCTACAACAACAAGAACTGACCTGGTAGAATCAAAGAGGTTATACCACTTGAGTTAAAAATCCATAAACTGACGCTAAGAGGGTAATTATCATTATCGTCCCTATGCTAATAAATACATCTATTCTAACGGAAATTAAAGACAATCGAACCCTACAACGCGATAAGAACTACAGACAACGACTTTTTATTAGAGCAAATCAAGGCGATTGGATCGTAATCTGAAGATTGCCATATAGCGGAGAAAAGTCTATGAGTTTTAAAAATCTTTAGAGTAGGTGTTTTTGTGGTCGGGTCTCGACAAAGGTAAATTCCTAATATATAAATCATCTCGTCGAACTTTCGTGCTACCTTTATGCTTCATAAGACCAAAAAAGTTTTAAAAAGTTTTACTAAAGAAGAAACAAGGATACCAAAGGTACCAAAAAGGTGTAAAAATTGAGATTCTTATGTACTCTTTAACCTAAGTATGCACTCATCTAACTAAAAAGTAAAACGGAACAATATTTTAGTATTAAAATAATAATAACACAACCTTAACTGTAGCTCAACAAATCTTTCTAAGCACATTACGAGATTTCCGCTACTAATTGGATATGTATTACGTACAATAAGAATTTATTTTTATATAAACACACAAAGGCATAATTTTCAACAAGCCAAGAGCTCATTAAGTGAAACGTGTTAAAGTCGACGGAAAGAGAGAGACTTGAGGTTGCGATAATGGCAAGGAAGTCTTAGCTTAATACGGCGACGTGCAAATTATGCCGGAAATAAATGCAAAAATTATTGTAGAAACTGCGCTAAATGTTCTTCTATTCGACAAGTGGCATCCTTATAAGTGTAACCACAATTAGTGTAATCATAAGTGTCAACAACATTTTCATAAGTGACAATAACAGTATCAACTCTGAGATGGCAAAAAGTATTATGGCGCATGGTAAAAGCTTTGAGGGACTCCCTTGAATATAGGGTGAACTTAAAATGTGAAATCATCAAATATTTTCATTAAGTTAGAAAAGAATACAGCTAAACGACAAATGACAGTTGACCAATGACTATCCACATTTCTATATGACAATTAATGACAGTTCTTTCGTCGTTCAGCGTCAATGAGAAATGACTTATGACAAGTTAAAAATCAAATTACGGACTAATACATGATAAATGACTGGTGACAAATTATATGTTACAAATGACAAATGACAATTGGCAAATCAAACATCAGTTTGAGAATGGAAAATGTTACAATTTATCTCCAGTTCTGAAATATCGGAAATATGTTACTGAACAGCCTTAAGAAGTTGGCCCGAAAGCAATCACCTTTCAGAAACAAATAATTTCTTAAACTCTTATTTACAACCTGAATTCTGGCAATTTTTTGACAACCCTATTTCAGTGAAAACTCTCATTAGAGCTCTACGCGCTCGAGTCGGATCCGGTACAACAGTTAACTACTAGTTAAAGTCGTTGATGTAATAAAAAGCGTTTGCCGCGGCGCTTCCGTTCGTGCATGAGTGTCGTCTATTTGCCACGCGCCAAGTGTTAAGTGCGGCCCACAACAACTGAGACACATATACACACATTTAAATATATAATATGTAAACACTGATTAACAAATTGACAGTTACATATGAGCATAAGTAGAGCACAGAGGCAAAGAGGTGAAGGTGTAATGTGAGCAAAAAACATAGAAAAAAGCAAAGAAATTATAGCGACCAAACGAGAAGCACTTGTGAACGAGTAGAGGCTGGAAGCGCCATCGGCAAGCCACTAATTGGCAAGTTTCCGCACTGCAATGCAAGCAGATTTGCATTGTGCACACAGACGCTACACAGCAATGCCAATTACAAGCTTGTGCAAGCTCTGCTGTGTGCTGCTGCCATCTTAATGCAAGCTTCGAGCTGTGAAATTGAGGAAATCTAAGTTTAGACTATAAACAGACACAAGTGGCCGGTGTGTGCATAGTGTCCAAGCCCCTTCTATTGTAGGTATCTACAAATATAATCGCGTCCGTCTCAGTGACGTCTTTGTGTGTCGTGAAACCTTGAATTCTAATTCGTCGCCAAATTGCAAGCAAATCTCTGCACAAACCGGCGATTAATTTGTCTATGCCCCTGCGTGTGTGTGTGTGTGCAATATTGCAACCTGCAACATGGAGCAGGCAACACTTGGCGACAAATGAGCGCGATCTAAATAAATTAGCAACGCAAATGAGCGATTATCGCTGGTAATTGCCAAGTGTGATGACAATGAGTTTGATTAAGGCGTAAACTACACTGCTGTATATAGATACATACATATGTATACTGTAATATATCCTATTCGCATATTAGCGTCTACCTACGTTCATAACTTGATATGCAAATTAGTAGCTATAGTTTCAGACTTACATATATTCATAGGTATACATTAATAGTAGTTGTAAAATATAATTTCATATAATTATGCGCGTATGACGCAAATGCACCATTATTAACACAAAAAACACTCATTAAAAGTCGCTAATTACTCTATCATTATAAATTATTCATTCACATAAATTATTTGAAATCATGTAACAAAGCTCTATATTCGGTCGCAATCGCATATTATATACCTTATAACGTTTTGTAAATATGATATTTCAAAAGATACCCCACATTTCATTATTTGTTTCAATAAAGATAAATTACGATATTACTCGAGGAAGTAGTGGTATCTAATTTAGGCCCAATATTGATCCTATATTAATTTCAGAACATAAATTACGATATTACTCGAGGAAGTAGTGGTATCTAATTTAGGCCCAATATTGATCCTATATTAATTTCAGAACATAAAAATATCTTCAAAAAGTTTGGAGTACACTTGAAACACATCCCGAGTACTGTTTATTTTATACTAGAGTGCTAAGGGCGTGATATCGTCCCCTTTTAGATCAAATTTTATATTCCACTTATTATTTTACAGATTAGAATCGAATTTACTAGTAGTATTATCATGCCGTCTCATTGGTCCTTCCAAAATATATCAAATCGAACTTCCCTTAATGATCATGCTGAACCACAGCGTATTTGGCTTTACATCAGATGACTCTAGCACCAATTAAGAAATCGAAACAAAAATGTATATTGTGGTCTCAATATATGGCAACGCTACTCCCAAAATAAGGAGACATTAGGTATATCTTCCCTAGCTCTCTATATAAAGTTATATACCAAACTATTACGTTAGTTTATGTTATACTGGTAGGCCAATATGCTACACATAGACCAGTTTTGGTTCTTTGCGATATCAGATGGAGTACCGTCACGTTGTCCACGAGGAGTAGTCATCCTTTACGATGCCTGCGCTTGACGCGAATTTTAAAATGTTATGTGCCTATTCCAGATTCTCATATTGAGAGCCCCCAAGTGGCGAAGACGTTGCCTTGATTGTGGAGGGCAAGCTCACAAGACATGCTTCATTAAACCATTTGTTGGAGCTTAAGTGTTCAAGCTAAAGTCGGTACTTTTTTATTGATCTGATCCTTCCTATCAACAGGAATATCTTGATAAAATAAGAGATTAAAACAATTTTGTGCCATTACTTCTTTCGGAGTGCATTTGGACGTAAAGTATAATAGTTCGTGACGTCACAAATAAAAGAAAGGGAAGACTTTGTTTATAATTATTGGAATAGTTTGGCAGTTCGTTTTATTGAAATGGATTGTCTGGTTTCAGAGCTCTCAGAGCTCTCTACTGTAAACGGATAGTATAAAATCAATTAAGGGACTTTGAATAATTATATGATCAATAAGACAATAGCAGTTATTGCAAATTATTTTCTAAATTTTTTTTGATTAATTTCATAAAAAAAGACTGTGGAATATAACCTCAATTGGACAAGTTATATGCCATAAATACAGCACGCTGATAGAGAAACACAAAAAGTATCAGATAACAAAATGTGCGCTACAGAAACCGCAATGTAAAGCCGTAAAAAACGCAAATTGTATTACTCGCTCATAACGAGCGATTTCCAAAAAAAAAAAACAAATTCTTCGTTAAGTAATTGTGGTTCACAATATGAATTTTTTTTGATATTTTTGGCATTTAAATCCTGTAACAGCGCGCATTTACAACCATTTATCCTGACACAGCGCAGCTTTGGCCTTCGTCTGCGTCTCATTGTGGAGTGGAGCTCACCCTCATCAAAATCCAACATCCACTCAAAATTCACTTTGGCACTTATTCATTCCATTATCGAAATCCCAACAAAGTCACATTGTGCGGGTGTGTGGTAGTGGAGAGCAAAAAAAAATATATAAATAACTGTATAAATGTAGAAATGTTTGTCGGTTGCACGGCGACTGGCTGATATTTGTCATTTCAACTTCGTTTTTTTTCTGCTTACTTTTGAGGATATTTCATTTATTTATTAAGTCATTTGTTGTTATAAAGTCGTTGTACAAGTAAAAATGTCAAGCATTACAACAACAAGAGATTGACTATGAGTTTTATTAAAATTTGCGGTCGCCAACTAAAGACAGCTGGCAGCGTCTCAAGCTGAGGAGTGTGGATAACTTTGTGCAAAATATCATAATCAAAAATTCGAAATATTACAAAATAATTGTCAAAAAGCATAAGACACCGTTATAACCGAACATCAGTTGCTGGTGTGAGGAGGATAGTTGTTGTGATGTGGGTGGGTGAACCCTGACTTTATGCACACACATTTTCTTTGCATCTCCCGCCCTTCCACCCACATTTCGTGTAATTTAGTTACTTTTGACAGGCACACGTGTACGACAAGTGGAAAATTGACGTGCGATTATGTTTTTGTCAAAATTAAATTCAAAGTATCAAGTGTCAAAATTATTGCTCAACAATTATGTTAAAGTTTCTTTTGGCGGTTAAGGATAGTTAAGGATGTAAGTGCATATGTGTGTGTGTTATGGTCTGTATAAAAATATAATTTCTTATATGCTTATGCTGTGGGAAATTCTTTGACTCATTGGGGCGTGGAATGGTCGAGCAACTGCTTGTGCGCATGTCCCAACCACGAGGTATTCCATGTAAGAAATTATGAGTATAAGAAAAAAAATGTTTCATAATTAGTACGAGTATTGAATGAAAATATTAGTCAGGGTTTGATACTGAACAACGCAGCTGTGACAAAGTGAATAAAAATCAGAAAACTCCATAGTTTTATCAGACTACAATATGAGGCTCTAAAAAAGTCTAAAACTAAGTGACCCGTTTTAATAAAAACTTCTAAACAACGTATTCTCTATAGAAAGCCTACAATTCTTTTGATTATATATTCTTTGGCGCCTTCACATAGATTTGCTATCACCAGTAATCGATAATCGATCTTATAGTATTAAAGATAAATACACCATTCAAATCCTTCATCTCCATATAAAAAATATTTGAACTCTACGTGATCATCCACCTGGTTCTGCAACAACAATGTGTTCGGTAGCCTAATTTGGTTAGGAAATTTAAACAGAAAAATCGTTCCACGACTGATTTGTATAGATCTAAAATGTGGTTCTTGTACCAACGATCTCTGATAACGAAAAAAAAACCAACTTATGAAAGATTATATTTTAATTAGGCGAAGCAAGTCCAAGACTATTAGTCGACCTTCAGACTTCTTAAAGGTGTACAGATTTTTCCCCAACATTTGGTTCAAGACCACAAGCTCTATTTTATAGCCGAAAAAATCTTTAATATATTGAACCTATTCCTATGACCAGTTATTGGGGTGCACTTAAGAGCTTTATGATTAAATTGTGAATAATAAGCCATAGAATCGAACGAAGATGAAGAAGCTTCAGAAAACTTCGTCTAGAAAATTAATAATCAATAACTCCGGCTAAAAATCTGAGATTACCATAACCTATATATTACAGAGTAGCGATATGCTTGTGTGTTACTAAAATCTCCAAAAACCTGACGATACTACGAATAAACCTTTCCGTACGACTAAGTAAAATTAAGTCTTAGTGAACATTAAGCATATATAGTTTTTATATTTCATGACAAAAATCCTTTATAACAAAAATATGAAGATATTTAAAAGTACCCCAAAACACAAATTCACAGCTTATTTATGCGTCCCTCACTACATTACCTTCACTACTGCCCTTTTCATATTCGAAATTATATTCGAATTTGTAGATTAAATTCACTGAATATGAAATCATAAAAAATGCATGCAAAAAAGGTGAAATTGTCGTCCATTTCACAGGCCAAAGCAGAACAAAACAGTAAAAACAAAAAAATAATACAAATTTTTATCTTTGACGGCTTTTGTTGTGTCTTCTTACTGTTTTTGTAAATGTAAAATACAATTCAGTGAAATTAATCCTTTTTTCCTGCAGAATAACAAATAGTAAGGACAAAACCTATTTTAATTCATTTTGCACGTAAATATTCAATTTTGGAAAACAAAACAAAAAATGCTAACATTTTAGGGGATTCCTTTGTGAGAAATCTTCAATTTGAGGCATAATTTTTTTATGAGCGAAATCGTACACTGAGAGAAAAATATGTTGATAATGTGAAATATTTGGAAAGATAGAGAGTTTTGAGAAGAGGTTGGATTTTCTTCTACTGTCTTGAATACGGAATAAAGATGATGCGCTGCGGAAATGTGCTGGTAGAAGCCTCTTACTGTAGAGCTATTCTATTCAAGCTCTCAAAACTGAAGAAGATCTACTTTTTTAGACTTGTGACAGACTGAAGCTATTTCTCTCTTTTGTTACCCGATTACCTCAAATCCCAAGTTACCTGAATTCGGGCGGAATGGTATTACTTTCCAGCCTCCCTTTAAAATACTAGATTGACTACGATTTTAAGGACTTATATACATGACAGCCTAACCTAAAAATCAGACAGAAGATTTTTTCACGTGTAATTTCTTTAGGATTATTACTTAAATTTTGAAACTGTAAAAAATATATGTTTGATATGCTAACACACATGCATTAATAATGAACTACAGATAGACCAAGCGTACAGCGTAGTGTAAAAGCAATAGGAAGGATCAATGAGGATAAAAATCCAAGGCACACACCAAACACTTAGACGCCCTTTGATCACAAGGCGTAACTGAGAAGGCGAACAGCTAAAAAGGCAATAATTGAGCGATGGTAAGTAGGGCATATATTGTAGTCATAACTGACTGCCTGAATGAGTGAGTGGCTGATTATGAATGGAAAAGAACTGTTGGCAGCCGCCAGCCAATGTGCCGAGGCTTCGTAGCACAACTGGTTGAGTAAGTGAAATTTGATACGATTTATGAATTCAATTTTTTTCTCGATAATAACACATACAAACACTTATCAGAAACAAAAAAAAAATACTTTTCATTTCATGACCTTTTTCACTGCCTGCGCTATTCATAACCCATCTTGATTTCATTTAAATATTTTGTTGCAAACTTCAAGTAGTCACGTCCATTACAATTTACCCCAAACAAAGGAGAGCATAATTTTATTTATACACATGCTAGCTGAGAAGATAAGGTAGTACGTCAAGCATTTAGTTTTTCTCACCTGAACGCGCGCTTCCGTCAGATTTATCTTCATCGCCAGGTCCTCACGTGTGAACACATCCGGATAGTGGGTCTGCGCAAAGGCAGTCTCCAACTCTTCCAACTGTGGCGGAAAATTCGTGAAATTAATAATGAGAAATTGCATGTGGATAAAGGAGAAGCAACTAAATAAATAAGCAAACCTTTGGTAAACTAACTAAATGTACTAATAGTGAAATAATCTGCTCTTAAACTCGCCACCCTCAACCCAAGTACTTACCTGTTGCAATGTGAATGTGGTGCGATTACGTCGTTGCTTACGTCGCACAAATGTCTCATCATGTATGGAAGGATGATACGAGTAACTTGCATCTGCAGTTGTTGAGGACCACGAAAGTGTAAATTATGAAAATAGAAGAAAGTATATAAATTTAGACGAATTTGTAAGAAAATAGTTAAAATGAAATATATAAAAATGTATATATAGTACTATATAAGTGTGTGTATATATACTCTCAACCCTGTGGTATTCTTAAGCTGTGATAAGCACGTAAGTGTAGTAAACTCAGAGGGAATTATAATTATTTAAGTTAGCAAAGCAGTTAGTTCAAGCGTATTTTTTTGTAGAACATTTAATTTATAGTTTGAATAGAAACTACAAAACAAATGGATATCAGACTCTCTTCCAAAATGAAGAAACTTTTATAGCAAATTAATAGTAGTATAACTTTATAATTACTCTAATTTAAAATACCGTACACCTCGCAGGCACCAGAGACCTCGCCAGATACCCAAAAATACTTGCTTTACTATATAAATACTCCGATATGCAATTGCATTACTATTTAAATACCCCGAAGAGCTCTGGCATTCCTTTTTAAATAGTCCGAATATTACTTGCAATACTGTTTAATTACTTCAAAGAGCACCTACATTACTATTTAAGTATTCAAAAGCACCGTAAATGCTGTTATTAAGAATCCACACCATTACATTTTTAAAGTAGACTAATTTAAATACATATTTTAAGTCCAATACAGAGCAAATTCTTCATACACTAATCACTTTAAAGCCCCCCACGCTTCCATGGCAAATATTTAGTGAGGAAAGTAAACTTACAAATTCCTTTATTCAACAAATTAAATATTAATTAGCATGTAAATGATATAGTATACTTTTTGGCGCTAGAAGCTACAATGGTTTTTACAAGTGAGAGAAAGAGATAGAAAAAGCTGAACTCAGCAAGCCACAAGCAGGCAAGCATAGACAGCGGCAAACAAACACACCTACAAACATAATTTTATATCCACACACATACATATAAATATAATTAGTTAACCTTTTCTGCAGTAACTGAGCAGAGGTAATGGTAAAAGAGTAAAATGGCTGCCAAAATGGACCAAGTATGAATGAACACAAACAGCTGTTGGCACTAAATAACATTACTACGCATTACACAGTTCCCCCGAGATTTAACTCAGCAAATGTTAAGCGACTGACAAATAAATCTCTGTGTGTTCTTATATATATATATATATCTCGGTATATAGAAGTACTTGCATAGATAAATAAGGAAGCCAAGTTCGGTGGAGCTCAAAGGTGGTGATGATGCTGAAGCGCTATGTAACGGTGGAATGGCGCAGCGATGGCAAAGCAAATGTTTTCCGGCGCAATATTCTTAATCCGATTATCGTTCGTTGCAAATTAGTAATGGCGCCGACAACAACGCCAACAACAATAACAGCTTAGTGAAAAAGTCAACAAACCCGCAGCCGACAACCTTCTGCCCGCTTTTCACTTTACTTATACTTGCTACGCTTTCATTTGAATGTGGCACATTCAGAAATTAAATTTTACAATTTGCTACCTAATTATTTATTTAAAACAAATTGAAAATTAATTTCGTCGACGACGGCACACACAAAAAGTTCAAACAACTCGAAAGCGTAGAAATTGCGACCGGAAGCGTGCCGGCAAAGAAAACGTGCCTACACATTCGCCATAACTTCAGCCTCTGCTAGCGAATTCCAGCAAACGACACAACGCATTTTGTGTAGCTACAAATAATAACCTGCGCTCCACTGACTGTAATTCCTAAGTGCCTTAAGGGTCAAGTATGCGGTTTATTTTGACTGCGTGTTGTGTTACTTCGGAAAAGGTTTTCCAGCTCTTCACTCACTGTTTGGGGCCAACAAAATACAAGTAAAGCAAATGATACTTGTTATGGCTGCCACTCGTTGTGCTTTCAAGTCGTTGCCCACAAAATGGCGTCGAAAAGAAAATTAAATTAGAAAATAATTTTGCCAACTTTTGCTATGGCCAATTCATGACTCGGTTGTTGTTGGTGTTGTTGTTCTTACTCTTCACTCTCTGCGCCCAACTTATATGGAACTGCTTTAAAATTCAATTGGCTTGTGATGTTGAAATTTGCTTTTGGCACCATTTGCTAGGTTGGATCAAAAATTTGTTTTTGGTATTGTCTATATAATAATTTATTAAGCTAAATAAGTGGATTATTAGTGTGATATTATCGTTTGATGAAAATATAATATGCATAAATTTTTAGTTCTGCAAAAGGCACAAATTAGATTTGGAGACATTGAAGTGAATTGCCGTTATTCTACGGTTTAAAGAACTATGAAAAGAGTATCACATTTAATATAACTTCTATTACTTAAGAGTAATTGATAAAACACCCAATATTTGTTTCCTTAGAAGTACCAACACACTATAATTCCAATAGCGCAGAAGGGATAGAACCTCGTCAATTCCAAATTCTATTCGACGAAGCAAATTTATTCCGAAAGTGAGCTTCTTAAAGCCAAAAATTGAGTTCCGAAACAAATAAACTCAAGCTGGAGGTAGGACAATTCTTCCTAATAATCTCAGAGTAAAGAAGAAGAAACGCAAAAACTACGTCTGGTTATGCACAAATTGAACTAGGAATTAAACATTGAAAAAAAACAAGAATTCAGAGTTCCTTGAAAAAGGTTCGATATAGATTTTGTGTCGATTATACATAACAAAATTAAAACATTATATCTTTGAATGTTACCCCAAGAATTATGCACATGATAAGATTATTAAATTTTTAATTCCAATTAATTTTATTTTAATCGCAAAAAGGCTTTATAAATAAATTTCCGAAATAAAGCTATTATACCTATAAATAATATTTTAGATTTTATTCCACAAATATTTCTAAATTATTAGAAAATATTCACTACTTTCTGAAAACTCACCAACAAGTTGAATATCAGTTTTTATTATTTTATATAGCTTTATTAAAAAAGAACCGATAAAACACGACGAACGACACCCACTCACGATATAAATTTCACTTCACATACGCACGACCCTAATACATAACATTAAATAAAATTTTGTGCCTTTTTGTATAACACTAATTGCTTTTTTGCACAAAAACACCGCGAACAAACGACACACACACACGACCCGAGCACAAAGCGGCATACAAATATGCAATTAATATAACACTTTATGCATACATACATACATATATTTTTTATTAAAACTCTTATAATTAATATTTAATATAATATAAACTTCTTTTCCTACAATTTAATTTGATTTCACGCAGCTAATAAGCAGCACCCACAATAAAATACACGCATATGCATGTTTGAACACACTGCAACAATGAAATGCACTCCGCAATATGCATGCATGAACACGATTGAAAATCACACCACGCCATGCGGTTGGAACAACACATTTGCTTTTATACACTTTATTACTATTGCAAATCAATTATTTGCATTGAAAATATTGCACATATTGATTTTATTGATTGATTTATTTAAATATTGCTATATTTATTATTAAAACTTGCACCATTAACACTTTTTCACATTTTTTCACATTTTTTACGCACCAAATTACATTTTCACACCTTCGCGTTGAATTCGTTAACTGACTTCGGCGACTGCACACATTGCATGCAATGTCAACTTTACATTCACTTGTATTTGCCTTTGCTTGTTTTTGCGCTGTTGATAACAGCAGAGGGGAGTTGTTACTCCACCTCAGTTGATGTGTGCAGCAACAAATGCTTGTAGAAACATGTGAATGAATGTAAAAATATGTAAAAGCAGAGGCATTTAACATAATGCATACATGTTATTGACTGGGCATTTGTATTAATGGCATTATAGAGTTATTTAATGTCACTGCATTTGCTTTTAAGGAGAATGTTACATGTAATAAAGGGTGATTTTTTAAGAGCTTGATAACTTTTTTTCAAAATCTCATCGGTTCTTTATTTGAAACGTTAGATTGGTTCATGACATTTACTTTTTGAAGATAATTTCATTTAAATGTTGACCGCGGCTGCGTCTTAGGTGGTCCATTCGGAAAGTCCAATTTTGGGCAACTTTTTCGAGCATTTCGGCCGGAATAGCCCGAATTTCTTCGGAAATGTTGTCTTCCAAAGCTGGAATAGTTGCTGGCTTATTTCTGTAGACTTTAGACTTGACGTAGCCCCACAAAAAATAGTCTAAAGGCGTTAAATCGCATGATCTTGGTGGCCAACTTACGGGTCCATTTCTTGAGATGAATTGTTCTCCGAAGTTTTCCCTCAAAATGGCCATAGAATCGCGAGCTGTGTGGCATGTAGCGCCATCTTGTTGAAACCACATGTCAACCAAGTTCAGTTCTTCCATTTTTGGCAACAAAAAGTTTGTTAGCATCGAACGATAGCGATCGCCATTCACCGTAACGTTGCGTCCAACAGCATCTTTGAAAAAATACGGTCCAATGATTCCACCAGCGTACAAACCACACCAAACAGTGCATTTTTCGGGATGCATGGGCAGTTCTTGAACGGCTTCTGGTTGCTCTTCACCCCAAATGCGGCAATTTTGCTTATTTACGTAGCCATTCAACCAGAAATGAGCCTCATCGCTGAACAAAATTTGTCGCGAAACACATTTCGAACCGAACACTGATTTTGGTAATAAAATTCAATGATTTGCAAGCGTTGCTCGTTAGTAAGTCTATTCATGATGAAATGTCAAAGCATACTGAGCATCTTTCTCTTTGACACCATGTCTGAAATCCCACGTGATCTGTCAAATACTAATGCATGAAAATCCTAACCTCAAAAAAATCACCCGTTATAAGTAAAGGTGTAAATTTTAAAGGAAAGGAAAGGAAATAGTCTGTAATAACCAAAATTCAAGTGAATGAATTATGAGTGGAAATAAAGGAAAAATTAAAAATTATATTTGTATACAGAATATACCATATTTATGCTGAATACATTTTTATAGTTATGTAAAATATTGAAATGAGATAAAAACCAAAGGATTGCCAAGATAGAGAAATAATAATATTCTTAATGGTGTTGTATGCCAAATATTAATTATTAGAAAGTATGAGAGACTTCCATAAAGTATGTATGTATCTTATATGACAGCTTATATGGCTGGTATGTGTAAATTTTAAATAAAAATAAATAATTTATCAATTGCATTTTCTTTGATATGCAAATTATCCTCGCTAAATTGCATTTATTTATAATCAATGCACAGCCCTGAAGCTCTTGGGATACTGGAATGCCTTCTATTTGAATTATCTTAATACCCAAAAAACCCATTGGGTGCAGCAACATCCAACGCACAATCAAGGCCGCCATATTAATCAGGTGGAATGCAAATACGTACAACAACAAATGAGATACACCCTTATTAAGTTAACATATAATGAAGTACATACATACAGTGTATATGAGAAATACATATGTAAGTATGTACATATATTTTATTATGTGAAAAAGCTCACTTTGTCTTCTGTAGTTGTTGTTGTATATTTAACCGGCAGCACCAAGCGGCAATTAGCACAAATTAAGTTTTGAGTGCAAATCCCACAACGACTGTGTCAAATGCGTCAGCGTCAGGGAAAGCAAAACAAAAAAACGGAAGAGACAAAAACAAAGTTGCATGCACAACAGTATATCCTACAAAACTCGAGCGAAATACCAAGGCACTCAGCACTAATCCACAACACAAGCAAAAGCCGTTGAAGGCAATCAAGTATAGGGTGGCACACATTTACATATTTCTGTATGTGTGTGTATGTATGTTTGTATATAACTGCACATAAAACCAATGAACCGACAACCATTGACACCCTCAACAGTCTCATTGAAAATCAAACAGCAAATTTTCGAATTTTAGCATTTTGTCGGCAAGCGCTCTACGGACCCCTTCGTCCTCATGTTACAAGAACAACACTCGTACCACCACATTGAACGGTAAACTAACCGCACTTGTCAAGAGACAGGATTAACAAATCCTTATTGCAAATTGATTCAAATGTGTGCGCTACGATTTACGGCAGTAGCAACAACAACAACACACAAACACGAGCAGAGTTTGTTGGAGAGCGCATATAAACGCTTGCATAAAAACAGAGCACTACTAATAGCAAAAACGTTAGCATTTACCCCACACAGCATTTTGCTAACGAATTTTCCTAGCAACTTGCCGTTTGCTCTTGTGACTCTCCTGCGAATATATATACATACATAAATACAATTTTTTCATATTTATTTTCTTGATTTTCCTTTGCTCATTGCACACTCATCAACGTGCTTAATTCAAACTCTAGCCGAGTCATCGGTTGATGTGACTTCATCAACATCATCATCATCAACAACAATTTACTCATATTAAGCTGTTAAGGGGGTACGCGTTGACAGACACGTAATCTCCCAAGAGCGCTGGGGAGTTATAGGCAGGCGATGAGACTAAGCAATGCAGCACAGAAGATTTTTTTGCTCTCGTTCTATCGACAACAATATCGAACGGTATCAGCAAGCGATACAGAGACTAACAGTCAGCAGTCACTAGTCAGCCGAGCCATGTTACCATAACCAAAAGTGACAGTAGCGGCAACAATAACAACTGGAATATATATATGTATACCCACTCAATGCCTGACCCTGTCTACTACAATCTCTCTGTGTACATGTACCTGTGTCTTCGTTGTCTGTCTTCTCGTGGCATTCACAACGTTTGCTCGTTAGATGCACATAATGGAGATAATTCAATTTTCAGACAGTTGGTATAACGGCAAAAACCATCATTAAAGGATTTACTCCTCCTGGCACTGCAGGCAACGGCAGCAACACCAACAACAAATAAACTACAACAACATATTGCTTAGCTGTTGGCAAGCAAGCAAGCACACTCTTCGATAGCCTAATCAAGAGCAGCTTTGGCGTAGCGCCGCAGCATCAAGACACCCTTGTGCGCAACACTTCGATCCAGCCAATATCTGTCGTACTTCGCACAGCGACAGTACGGCGTCACCCCAGTTTGCTTGAATTTGATTTACCCTAGCTTATGGGGGACAGACTTTGCTTGTCGTTTATTTTGATCTTAGCTTTTTTGCACTCATATTGACTTTCGTACTATGAGTATGAGTATTTTGTGTGACTTGTACCAGTGCGTATGAGTATTTTAGTTGTATGTATACACATTTAACCGTTATGTTCTCAATACTATACGATTATGGTTTCTAAGTGTTCCACCTGTTCAGTAAAATTGATTTTATGGTTCTCGCTCTCTCTCAAAGCTTTGATATTTGAATTTGTATACTCTCGCAAATAAAGCTAAGAGAGTATAATAGTTTTGTTCACACAATGGTTGTTTGTAGCACCTAAAACTAAAAGTGTTGGATAAAGAGTCATATATGCCAAAGTGATCATGGTGACGAGTAGATTTGAAATCCGGATGTTTGTCCGTCCGTCTGACCGTCTGTGCAAGCGATAACTTGAGTAAAAATGGAGATATTCTAAAGAAACTTGGTACACATCTTACTTGGTGCCATGTGAAAATGGGCGAAATCAGACCACTGGCACGCCCACAAAATGGCGAAAACCGAAGCACATAAAGTGTCATAACTAAATTAATAAATTATAATAAAGTTATAAATATTAATAAAGTTATACAAGTAAAATTTGATACGAAGGATCATACTAGGAAGGTCCATATTTGCATGTAATTTTTTTGGGGAAGTGGACCCACGTCCAAATAGATTTTTTGAATATATCTCGCAAACCAATAAAGCTTTATAAACCAAACTTTCTGCAATCGGTTCCTTTACGTACCCCACCATACACCATGAAAATAGTTGAAATCGGATAATAACCACGCCCACCTCCCATATAAAGGTTAGGTTGAAATTTACTAAAAGTGGGTTAACTCACTAACGAAAAACGCCAGAAACACTAATTTTACAAAAGAAATAGCAGAAAGAAGCTGAACTCAGATTTATTTACAAAATGAAAATGGGCGTGACATCGCCCACTTATGGATCAAAAACCATATCTCAGGAACTACTCGACAGATTTCAATGAAATTCGGTATATAATATTTTCTTGACACCCCGATGACATGTGTGCAAAATTGATGGAATCGGTTCACAACAACCACAACTTTGCATATAACTCAATTTTGAATTGCGTCTGATTCCTTCACTTTATAATATGTGACCTGGTCTACGGAAAGGGGGCTTAGGTGTCAAAAAATCAATTTTCACTTTTTAGTTGATTCGGATGGAAGATGAGATGCTTTTTCATGTGATAGAATCCAAAAAAAAAAATTAGTTTTCGCACGTTAGCTCCCTTTTCGTAGACCAGGTCACATATATACATTAGGAACCAATGAAGATATCGGAATAAAACTTTGCACAAATACTGTATTTGAGCTGTGACATCTCTTGTGGAAAAATTGTAAAAATCGGACCGTGGCTTTTCAAGGCCCTTGATATCGAACATGAAGAACTCAGTTCCTAAGGGTAATTTGTCACCGAAAATATAGGTATATCTCTCAGATATTTAAATGTAATTCATTCCCTCAGATTTTTATACTCTCGCAACCTGTTGCACAGAGTATCATAGTTTTGTTCACATAACGGTTGTTTGTGTCACCAAGAAATATAAGAGTTAGATATGGGGTTATATATACATAAATGATCAGGATGACGAGTTGATTTGAAATCCGGATGTCTGTCCGTCCGTCTGTCCGTCTGTCCGTGCAAGCGATAACTTGAGTAAAAATTAAGATATCTTAATGAAACTTGGAACACATGTTCCTTGGCACCCTGAGGAGGTTGCTTTCGAAAATGGGCAAAATCGGTCCACTGCCACGCCCACAAAATGGAGGAAACCGAAAACCTATACAGTGTCATAACTAAGCCATAAATAAAGTTATGAAAATTAAATTTGGAACATAGGATCCCATTAGGGAGGGGCACATTTGGATGTAATTTTTTTGGAAAAGTGGGCGTGACCTCGCCCCCAAATAGGTTTTTTGTCTATAACTCGCAAACCAATAAAGCTATATAAGCCAAACTTTCTGCAGTCGTTTCTTTTAGCCATTTCCTTATACAGTCCAAAAATGAAAAAAATCGGATAATAACCACGCCCACCTCCCATACAAAGGTTAGGTTGAAAATTACAAAAAGTGGGTTAACTCCCAAACGAAAAACGTCAGAAACACCAAATTTTACATAAGAAAAGGCAGAAGAAAGCTGCACTGAGATTTTTTTACAAAATGGAAAATGGGCGTGGCGTCGCCCACTTATGGGTCAAAAACCATATCTCAAGAACTATTCGACCGATTTCAATGAAATTCGGTACATAACACTTTCTTGACACCCTGATGACACGGGTGGAATATGGGCGAAATCGGTTCACAACTACGTCTACTTCTCATATAACCCAATTTTGAATTCCATCTGATTCGTTCACTTTATAATGTATTCATAAGGAACCAATGAAGCTAGCGGAATAAAACTTTACACAAATACTGTATTTGAGCTGTGACATCACTTGTGGAAAAATTGTCAAAATCGAACCATGACTTTTCAAGGCCCCTGATATCAAACATGAAGAACTCAGTGCCTAAGGTTAATTTTTCACCGAAAATATAGGTAAATCCCTCAGATATTTTAATGTAATTCATTCCCTCTGAATTTTTTTCTTATAACAGTTTCTCTCTGTACCTGAAATGGTAAAAATTTGGTCATAACTTCCCCCAGATCCCATATACCTAATTATAAGTAATATTAAATTAAGTGAGCGTATAGTCTTCGATACGTTGTATCTTGGTGGTGAAAACGAGTGAAATCGGTTTAGGAATTACCTCAGTCCCCATATACTATTTATGATGATTTTCGTTATTCTATTGAACTTTATGCCGAATATATGGGTCGAATTGTGTTGTCTTTATAAAATTACATCAATAAATTGCGAGAGTATAAAATGTTCGGTTACACCCGAACTTATCCCTTCCTTACTTGTTTTTCTTGTAACGGTTCGTCTCTGTACCAAAAATGGTTAAAATCGGGTCATAACTTCCTCCAGAGCCCATATACCTAATTATAAGTAATATAAAATTAAGTGAGCGTATAGTCTTCGATATAATGTATCTTGGTGGTGAAAACGAGTGAAATCGGTTTAGGAATTACGTCAGTCCCCATATACTATTTATGATGATTTTCGTTATACTATTGAACTTTACGTCGAATATATGGGTCGAATTGTGTTATCTTTATAAAATTACATCAATAAATTGCGAGAGTATAAAATGTTCGGTTGCACCCGAACTTAGCCTTTCCTTACTTGTTACTAATATAGTAATAATAATAATAGATAATAAACAAAAAAGGGTGCCGGGCGAACATGAGAACCCTGATCACAACACTATTTAAAATATTTGGCAGCATAGTTCGTAATTCGGTTCGGTTATTCAATAAATATTTATAGCTGGTACGTATTCTTATCAGAATTCGAATTAAAATCTGTGAAATCTTATGTGTAATTGATAGCAGATAAATGAGTACGTATGAAACGAAAAAATATACAAACTGATTGATTTCTTAAGTACCATGCTAAATTTCTTGTTATCACTGTATAAATATAGCCCCAGCAGCACTTTTAATTCAATATATTCCAATCATTCAGTTAGCTAACACCTGCCAGTTATGACGCTGAAACCAATTATACTATTAAGTTTCTTACTGTTTTGCGTGCAGGTTTCGCAACAACAGGCACCAATTATAGAAACTTCGCTTGGCAAAATTAGTGGCAGTGTGTTGACAACGCGTAAAGGACGAGATATCTACTCATACCGGGGTATACATTATGCTAAACCACCGACGGGATTGAGACGATTTGCTGCACCAGAACCAGTCGAAGCATGGAGCGATACGTTAAATGCAATTAGCGATGGTCCCGCGTGTCCACAAGGTTTCATCGCGGAGACTGTGGATGAAGACTGCCTAACATTAAATGTATTTACTAATAATATAACGGCATCAAATCCAGTTATAGTATATATACATGGTGGTGCAAACATACATGGAAGCTCACATAGTGAACATGAGGCAGGTCCGCAGTTGTTGCTCGATGAGGATGTGATACTTGTTGCTATTTCCTTCCGCTTAGGAGCATTCGGTTTCCTAAGTACAAAGACCTACGAGGCCAGTGGAAATTATGGCTATTTGGATCAAGTGTTGGCACTCAAATGGGTACAACAGCATATTAAACACTTTGGTGGTGACGCCTCCAGGGTGACTATTAGCGGAGTGAGTGCGGGCAGCATGTCGGTCACCGTCCACTTGACATCACCAATGTCGAAAGGTTTGTTTCATAGAGCCATTGCAATGAGTGGCAGTGCAACACATCATTATGACATAGATAATGCATATTGGACCCGAAAATTAGCAAACGAGCTTGGTTGTCCCAGATACAATACACAATACTTACTAAATTGCCTCAGACAGTTTAGTTGGCAGCAAATAGTGAATGTAACCGATAGATGGGAACCATATGGTATGGCGAATATAAATTGGAATTATGAAATCGATGGAAAATTTCTATTAGAGCACCCCACTGAGTCGTTTCTCAATAATAGATTCAATCACGTACCACTTATGGCCGGAGTAACACTACATGAATTTGATTTCGAACCCGACAGTGAGTTGTCGACTAAAATTTTTCATGCTTAACTAAATAAATTACAGTAAATTATACAATTTTTAGGATTTGAAAATAATGCCGAGTTGGTTGACGATATTAATAATAATTTTGGACTTTATGCAACTGATTTCCTGCAATTTAAAATCACTGGTAACGACGACGAGAAGATGAGACGTATCCGTGAGTTTTACTATAACAAAACGGCCATAACCAACAAAAACCTCATCGGGATTGGCAAAATGAAGTCGGATGGTCTAATCGGACATAGTATGCACAGACTGGTGGAATTGGCAAAAAAATATACAAAAGTTTATTATTATCGCTTTGATTTTGTTGGTGCGTACTCGTTGTACCCAAATGACGCTGGAATGGCGAAAGGTAAGAAATAATATGCTTTCTATGTTCCGCTGGAAGAAGTTCCACTGTACCTTACCACATATTATTATTGTTCAAAGATATATTGTATCGAAAAATTAACACACAAATTACTTTATCTTATTTTAAAGGTGTGGGCCATGCTGATGACGTTCCTTATGTTTTTCATATCATAGAAACTCCAACGGAGACAAATTCAAGTCATACTTTTATGATTGATCGCATGGTTAACATATTTACCTCATTTGCTGCAAATGGGTTAGTATAACTTATTTTAATTGAAATATAATCAATCAATGCATTAAGAATTTTTTTTTTGACTTTATTATTTATATTACAGTGAGCCACCCATTATAGACAACATTACTTGGCCGCCTTCAACCGCCAGTGAAACGGTAGTCCTGTACAATGATCGGCAAGTTCGTGTGGGTAAACAGTTCGCAGTAGAGAATTACGCATTATGGGATGAGTTGTTTCCAATAGAAAAAAGCGGCGCTGGGGTATCAATTCCCGCCATATTGTTGTTCTCATTTGCACTCGTTTGGCATTTTGTATGTTAAAGTAAATTATTAGAAATCAATTCATTAACATGAGTTATGCATTAATTAAATTAACTATGAAAATTGATGTACAATTTAATTATTTCATTGTTGTTCTTATTTCCGAGGCGTTCGATTTGATGATAGTACCTAAACACATATTTTTATACTGCTAAACCAAAATAAGTCATGTCTAAGTATTATTTATACCATATATGAGATTGATGACGAGAGGAGTTGAAACCCGAATGTCTGTCTGTCAGTCCGTAATAGAAAAACCGACTCCAAACAACCTAATTGAACGAAACAGAACATTCAATTTTATAAAAGACATTTAGAATGAACTACAAACTGAACCATTCAAAAGTTTTACTAGGCCGTACATTTCCCTATGACCAATAAGTGTAGGAAGATGTATAAGGTTTAAACCACAAGTATACGAAGGAAAATTCAATCTGGAATTCCAATGCAATTGACCTAAGGCATAAAATTGTTTTTGAACAAACACCACTATCAGAATGGGTTTAATCTGAAATATACTTATACCGTTTGTAACCCTCATATACTGTTTAACACTTTTTGTTATTCTAGGGGACCTTATTCCGAATATGTGGCCAAATTATGTTATCTTACAATAATAAAATGAAATAAATAAATTGCGAGAGTATAAAATGTTCGCTTAAACCTGAAAATAAGTCTTGGTTATTGAGTTTAAAATGTAACATAATGGTTTCAAACAAAACAAAATCTTATTTGGAAATATTTAAAAACAAGTAAGGAAATGTTAAGTTTGGGTGCAACCGAATATTTTATACTCTCGTAATTTATTGATATATTTTTATTAAGATATGGCACAATTTGACCCATATATTCGGCATAAAGTCCAATAGAAAAACGAAAATCATCATATATAGTATATAGGCTGAGGTAATTCGTGAGCTGATTTCACTCATTTTCAACACTAACATAGCATAAGCTAGTAAGGCCATCGTATTTTTGAAAATCCTATAATTGGGTATATGAGCGCTAGAGGAATTTATGACCCGATTTTAACTATTTCTGGTACATAGACATATCACTATTAGAAGAAACAGATTTCCTCTAAATTAAATTAAGATATCTGAGGGATTTACCGATATTTTCGGTGAAAAATTACCCTAAGGCACAGAGTTCTCCATATTCGATATCCGGGGCATGGGAAAGTTATTGTCCGATTTCGACAATTTTTTCACCATATACAGTATTTGTGTAAAGTTTTATTCCGCTATCTTTATTGGTTCCTTTTTTATATATTATAAAGTGAAAGAATCAGATGGAATTCAAAATTGAGTTATAAGGAAAGTAGTCGTGGTTGTGAACAGATTTCGCCCATTTTTCATCAGTGTTATCAAGGTGTCAAGAATAATTACATACCGAATTGAAATCTGTTGAGTAGTTCCTGAGGTATGGTTTTTGACCCATAAGTGGATGCCACGCCCATTTTCCATTTTGTAAAAAAATCTTAGTGTAGCTTCCTTCTGCTATTTGTTCTGTAAAATTTAGTGTTTATGTCGTTTTTCGTTAGTGATTTAAACCACGTGTGCGTGGTTATTATCCGATTTCAACTGTTTTCATGGTGTGTGGTGGGGTACGTAGGGGAACCGACTGCAGAAAGTTTGGTTTACATAGCTTTGTTGGTTTGCGAGATATCTACAAAAAACCTATGTGGGGGCCACGCCCATTTCTCCAAAAAATATTACATACAAATATGGCCCTTACTAGGACGATCCTTTGTACCAAATTTTACTTTTATATCTTTATTTATGGCTTAGTTATGACACTTTATGTGATTTTGGTTTTCGCTATTTTGTGGGCGTGGTAGTTGTCCGATTTTGCCCATTTTCGTTCCCATGGAACATGTGTACCTCAAATTAGCCGTTGCACGGACGGACAGACACACATTCGGATTTTGACTCGTCTCGGCACCCTGATCATTTTGATATATATAACCCTTTATCTAACTCGTTTAGTTTCATGACTTACAAACATGCCTGTTTTTATGTGAACAAAACTATAATAATCTCTTAGCAACTTTTGTTGCGAGAGTATAACCAATAGTTATTCGCCACTTCACAGTTGGAGAACCCAAAGTTATGATAGATAGTTATATTGATTACTACGTGCATAATCGCATATAGCCGTCTATATCAACCACTTCATTGTTATCATTATCGCATGTTCAACGTCACTGTATGTATTAATGAAGTAAAGTGCTGTTTGCTCACTATGAAGATTACACATGTGATTCACCAGTAGTAGGTGATAACTAAATTCGTGACTAAATGAATTAGTATATTATCGGTATAGATGTTTATCGCTAAGAGTATCCTCAGGTTTATTATAGCTTTGTTATTGGGCGTGTGCAGTTTCGAACATAATGGTTTTCGTCTGAAGCCAATCGAAAGCAAACTCACTTATCTCAGGTCTTTGTTTAGAATTCAAGTATTTCCAATTTAAAAATGTTGTTTTTTTAAATAGATTAAACTAATAATGAATGTATGAGTATAAGTGCAACCGTGCAATCGTTTTTCTACCGTCTTAATATGATTTGAAGTTCACAAAAATAGGGTACGAATTAAATATATGTTCAATGCAACTTAGTTCGCTTATATTCGATTTTGCTTATATCAGTTAACCAATTCACAACTATTTAGTCAATGTATAATTGCCGTTATGTTAAGACACTTGCGCAATCACAAGCTATTTCATGATTCAAAGCGCCAGTTATAGAAACTTCGCTCGGCAAAATTCATGGAAATGTGCTTATACCGCATGAAGGACGAAATATCTACTACTGTCGTGGCATACACTATGCTAAACCACCGACTAAGCCGTTTTGCTGCACCCGAACCAGTCGAAGCATGAGACGATACTATAGATGCTTTGAATGATGGCCCTTCATGCCCGCAAGATTCTATCTTTCGGCCAGTGGACGAGGATTGTTTGTTGCTGAATGTTTTTACTACAAATATAACAGCTTCGAATTCTGTTATAGTGTATATAATTGGCAGTCCGAAAAATCTTCTTGATGGATATAGTAATGGTTGGTGTTAATTTTCGTCTGGACGTTTTTGGATTCCTAAGTATGGGCATCCAAAAGGCAAATGGCAATTATGGTTACTTTGATCAAGTATTGGCGCTCAAATAGGAGCAGGAGCATATTAGAAACTTTGTTGGTGACCCAACGAAGGTTACACTTTTGGGTATGAGTGCCGGTAGTATGGCAATCTCATTGCATTTAGCATCAAGTCGTTATCTAAAGGGTTGTTTCATGGTGTTATTGCGATAATTGGGAGTGCAACAAATCACTACGATATGGATAATATGTATTTGACTCGACATTTAGCTAACCAACTCGGTTGTCCCAGGTATAATACAAAATATTTGCTAAATTGCTTAAGGAATTTCAGCTGGCAGGAGCTCTTCATATATAGAATTATGTATGTTCAAATTCATTAAGACTTTTTAGATTACAGAAGATGTCTTAGTCCAATGTATATTGGACTCAAAGCACAGCAAAGCTTTCTAGGGCGCTTCATTCAATAAATATGGTTTCTTAAAAGATTTTATGTTCCAAAACCCCAAAAAAAAGTTTCAAAAATAACAGGATCGTCAGAAACATATAAATATAAATTCCGACACGCTATAAATTTCAATCCTCAAAAAAAAAATGGAGCACAAATCAATTACAAATTAGCTGTGACATTGTAGCAACAACAATACTGGTAATATATGTACAACAACAATAAACCAACAATTTGTCTGTCACACTGTAAATACCACCTTTATCCCCAATAGCATACCGTATCATTCACCGTCACTTTTGGTCCTGTGATGTCGTGCCAACACAGCCGTTCTTATTGCTGTTGTAATTGTCACTGGCATTAAGGCCTTTGGGGAATATCAATGAGTCTGGTATTATTTGATTTTTTCGTTTTTCATTTTTTGAACAAAATTTGCCTTATGCGCTGAATGTTAAGTGTGAAAAAAGTGAACAGTATGTAGGTATGTATAAATGTATATAGCGGTATTATGCATGTATAAGTGTATCTCAATTTGTATGCTCTGACAAAATGCTATTTGGTTAACTTGAAAAGCTCACAGATTTGCACGAAGAGTTTTTCGAAAATTGAACTCAATTGAATTACGCATGCAAATTGATACTTTTCTTTATAAAGTGGATTTTCAATGATTTCAACTTGATTTGTGATTTTATTTGGCTTTTTTTGTGAGCACTGTAGGACTGTATGTTTGGATGTGTGCTACAGAATTTTGATCTTAATTCCAAGGGTGATAGAATGTCACGGTATTGCTGCTTGTTGGTAGTGCTACAGATTTACTTACTGTAAATATATGAGTACTCTCCAAGTAAGCCAGATAAATGATTGAAAGGACATTGATTTGTATTTGGAATCAGAATAAAATAAAAAAAAACAATATGATTTTGATTGTATACTACAAAAAAGTGAAACTGAAAATCTTAACCTCAAAAAAATATATATAAATATAATTCATCTAATGTCTTACTCACTTATCTTATTTCAATTAAGCTCTAGAAAATATGAAAGCTACTACAGTTCGTATCGTCTAGCGAAGTCCCTGTGATTTGAGGCATCTTTTCGCAAAATGGCTTCTATGGTAGTAAGAAAAGAAGAATATGGGAATGGAAGTACTCTGAAAAAATATCTCATAACCCAATCCACAGTCCAGGCTTACTCAGTATACTTTTTTAATTGAGTTACCATTGTTTATACTATCTCTTAAAAATGGACGTAATAATTTCGACTGACTCTTTAGAATGATGATGCTGAGATGATACCTGAGCTAATGAATATATGTTCATTCAAGAAACCTTATCTCCTTATCAAATCGTTGAATTCCACGAAAAGAAGCATGATTTTAGTATAAAGTGAAAGAATGATATAGAACACTGTACAACACTCGGCTGGTAATGGACTAAACTAATTTTTTACGGAGAGTTGAATCATAAGTAATAACAAGTAAGGAAGGGTTAAGTTCGGGTGTAACCGAACATTTTATACTCTCGCAATTTATTTATTTAACTTTATTTATATTATATAATACACAATTTTACCCACATATTCGTTATATATATATTGTATAAGGTCCATTGAAAGTTGGAAACCCTAATATTAGGTTAGAAGCACCGAGGTCCTCGTGTTCGATATATGGGGCCTTAAAAACCTATGGTCCGATTTCGGCGATTTTTAGAATGGGGCTGCCACACTATTAACATAGTATTTGTGCAAAGTTCTGCACCGATATCTTCACTAGTACTTACTTTATATATTGTAAAGTAAACGATTCAGATTGTCAGGTATATAGGAAGTAGGCGTGGTTGTGAAGCGATTTGGCCTATTTTCACAACATACCATTGGGATGTAAGGAAACTATTACAAACCAAGTTTCATTGAAATCGGTCGAGTAGTTCCTGAGATATGGTTTTTGACCCATAAGTGGGCGACGCCACGCCCATTTTTCATTTTGTAAAAAATCTGAGTGCAGCTTCCATCTGCCATTTCTTATGTGAAATTTAGTGTTTCTGACGTTTTTCGTTAGTGAGTTACCCACTTTTAGTAATTTTCAACCTAACTTTTGTATGGGAGGTGGGCGTGGTTATAATCCGATTTCTTTTATTTTTGGATTGTATTAGGAAGTGGCTGAAAAAAACGACTGCAGAAAGTTTGGTTTATATAGCTCTATTGGTTTGCGAGATATGTACAAAAAACTTAGTAGGGGGCGGGGCCACGCCCACTTCCCCAAAAAAATTACATCCAATATGCCCCTTCATAGTGCGATGCTTCACACCAAATTTTATTTCCATAGCTTTATTTATGGCTTAGTTATGGCACTTTATGTGTTTTCGGTTTTCGCCATTTTGTGGGCGTGGCAGTGGACCGATTTTGCTCATCCACAAAGCAACCTTCCAATGGTGCCAAGAAATAAGTGTGCCAAGTTTCATCAAGATATCTTAATTTTTACTCAAGTTACAGCTTGCACAGACCGACAGACAGATATTCGGATTTGAACTCCACTCTTCACCCTGATCACTTTGGTATATATAACCCTATATCTAACTCGTTTAGTTTTTGGTGTTACTAACAACCGTTATGTGAACAAAACTATAATCCTCTCTTTAGCAACATTTGTTGCGAGAGTATAAAAAGTACGTTCTTGGTTTTTCAAAAATGGAAATATTTGTATTCTCTAACAATGTCTTTGAGAGCATCAAAAGATATTGAACATTTACTATTGTATTGATTTCTGAACTGAAAAGTTTTAGAAAAAATGAAATGGATTTGGACCCTCCAGGTAGCTTTCAAGCATTGTACTAGCTCAAGGTGTAGATGAAGTAAAGGTTGTTTTGCGGCGTGCTTAATGAGAGCAAAACAAATTTAGAAATACTGGAACACATGATTGTACATAAAAATCGTCTAACCTTTATTTCTCTGTTTCTGGAGACATTTTTGGCATCTTTCTGTCCAGAAGTAAGATTTCTGTTAAATGCTGGTCTTAGGAACACCCTTATGTATAAATATCCTCCTTACTTAGCCTCATAAGAAATTGTGGAATTAGAACTCAAAGAAGATGATGAAGAACTGACGCAGCTTTAATATTTCAGTGACGTACATATATGGTCAGTAAGAATTAAAATATTGCATTTTCGAATCCACAATGTTTGGCATGACCTAGAGCTTCAAAATGGTGGATCCAATATTGCGGACGCTTGTCTGAAAAATTCATCGGAATCGTTTCAAACTCGTTACTCGCAGGTTCTAGGTGTCGCTGATTACAAATTTAATGTTAATTTTTAAAAATTAAAAATGGCGAACCAATATGACGGACTTTAAAACTTCCCCATATTGCATCCGTAATTTTGAATTTTAAAAAATCGACACCGGATTCGTAATCAGCGACCCCGAAAACCCCCGAATAACGAGTTTCGAGCGAATCCGAAAATGTTTAAAAAACGCTGTCCGCAAAATTGGGTTTCTGGGATTATGTCAAAATCTTGAACTGATGGAGTTAGCAGCGACCCAAAAAAATATATAGCACACATAGTAAGAGCCCCAGGCAATGTCAAATTTTTTTTATGTGGCTAAGAAGCACATTCACTACCGAACAAATTTGCAAAATCTCAAGTGAGATGCAATTGAACTTAGCTAGTTCTTATTGTTACTACACAATATGCTACCTAACACACTAAAACCGTGTCTTACATCTATGTATACTCGTAAGTGTATAGGTGTTCACATTTTGCTTAGCTATTTAGATACTTAAGCGATAATAAGATTATTTGACGACTTACGAGCACATTACAGCGAAGATTTTAACAACATGCTAGACAAAATCCAAACGCTATGATGGCAAACAACCACATACAGATAAGTATATATATATATATGTTTGTCAGTATGTATCTGCATTACACTTATTTGCAGTTAATGCTGCTCTAAGGCATTGGCAGCACGTAAAGGTAATTTAATATACATAGTGCTTAGTAATTACTTGCTGATATGCTTAAGCATGTATGTATGTGTATGTGTGTGGTGTTGCACATGCCATTACAACTACTTATGCAGCTTATAAGTATACTTATTTGTGTGCTAATATGATGTGCGCGCAACTAAATAGCATCGATATTTGATAGCGCCTGGCATATTAGGATTCAATATGAATGTGAGTAGATGCAAACAAACAGACATACATATATACATACATACATACAAATGTACATCTCTTCAAGCATAGTTTTGGCAATAGTTTGATGTACATATACCTGCACTTGCTTCCACCATATTTGCACTTGTATCTCTTGCTCCAGGGCAAGCAGCTAGCTATTTACTCCAGTAAATATACATATATGTATATAAGTATGTGTATGTGTGTGTGTTTAGCACTTCCCTTATCTTAAGTAGATATTCACTTGGCTTGTAGGTGTGCTAATGTGATTTCATATTCCAAGCAGGGCAGCTGGATTAAATTGCTAGCAGGTGTCTAGGTGTCTGCTTGTCACGTTAACTGTGTATTTCATAGTGAATTGTCAAGCAGCACGAGAATATGGCTAAATAATTGAGTTAACTAAAAGCTAAGTAATAAGTGTCAAAATAAATATATCATTTATAGTAATGGCTATCAACTTTTACATATGTTTGGTTGAGTGCATATGTACATACCAGTATTTTTGGTGTGATTGATTTTTGGTAGTTTATTAAATATTACACTTTGAAGTTGCATACATATTTAAGAATGTCTGCGACGATAGGGTTACTATTGAAATAAACTATAACTTGGTTTATTGAGTGTTTGCAACTCATTTAAGGAAGCTCTCAACACCTTTAATACTCCCTTTGATGCCTTATTTTATAAGCAATAACAGCAATTTCGGATTCTACTCGCTGAAAATGGAATAAAATCGTCTAAATCTATATATGTTCAATATTAAAAAGCAAATGTCACTAAAAGCACAGAAAAGTACGCTTCAAAATTTTGCAAGAAATTTGGTTTCTCGAGCCTTATAGCATGAGATATATTGAGTAAAATAACGAGGGTAAAGAATAAACAATAATAAACCGTTATTAGCATATTACTGAAAACATTGCCTACGGCGCCAATAGGTAAAATTAAATTCTTAATTAAAAATCAAAATTAATTCCTTAAGTCCTAATCGATTTTTTTTCATATTTTGGTAGATTACACCTTTAAAAATAGCATATTAAATTCGATATCTCAAATAGTTTTTGAGTTATAGCAATTTAAAGAACAGCCGCTCCGTAACATTGAAAACGATCATTTTATCTTTAAACGCATTTTTCTTGAAACATCATTTTCCGAATTTGCTGCAGTGATTACTCAAAAACAAATGATCCAATCACTATCGAATTTTTTTTACATGTTCTATATATAGTTCTCCGTCAAAAAATCGAATTTTTGCAGGCCAAAAACGACCAAAATTTTGGGTAAAATTCGACTATTTATTTAAAACGACGCCATATTGTCAATTTTTGATTTTTTTTATCGTAGGTCATTGTACAGACAATATTATCTAGTTTAACGAGAATTTTTTTTTTTTAGTTTTCATCCACGGAGAAGGCCGGAATCACTGCAACAGTGAAGGACCTTTGTTTGCGACGTTGGAGATCGACTATAACTTAAAAAATATTTAATTTTTTTCTTCAAAAATTTCACTGCATATTCTTGAAACATGTATAAATATATTCTTAAAATTTTGAAATAATTGTTAAAGTATTTTTTTAATAAAGATCCCCAAAAATCACCTTTTTTAGGCCATTACACTAGGTGTGCCCCTTAATTAATGAAATAAAATTGATTATTGTGCGTAATTGATAGTAACAATTTTTATTTCCACCAAAAATACTAGGGCAAAACATAATGATAATAACTGGTTCCAAATACCAAAATTAAGCTTATGACCGAGATCGAGAGAACAACGTTTCCACAAAATAGTAAATTAACTAAATTCCGAAGGTATTATGCACTTTTTTATCAGAAAACACATCAAACCGAAGTATTTACACTTGGTACTGACTGTCATGCGTATAAATACATTTCTTTAACACTCTTGACCTTTTAAGTGATGACGCCTCTGTTTAAATAGCTCTTAAAAGATATACTAAATTATACTAAATCATCAGTTGCCTACATTTAGGCGCGTTTATATGAGAACTTGGTCAAAATGAACTATAAATTAAATTGAGTAGCCGAAACTAATATGTTTCTATAAAAAATAATTATTTCTGGCATTATAATGAGACGAATTACTATAAATAGAACACATAAATACCCAACTAGTCTCATTGCAGTACTAAAGGTATCCTTTTATTACCCCATAGTTATGCGTTGCCTACATTTAGGCGCTTTAAAATAAATACTTTCTCAAAAGAATAAAAACAATAATGCTTCCAGTAATTATTATGGCGCTAATTACTAAAATTAATGTACTTTATTAAGCAACTAACCTCATTTGAAACAGTACGAGTACTAGTACACAACTAGTAATTTTTATCAAATGCTAAATTTCAAACTCAAACATGAAAGGAAGTACATACAAATACACAAATGCACATATGTATATCCACATTTGCATTAATATTTTAAGTGTCTATGCAAATTTCCATATCCACTTAACAACTAACAGATTTGTCTATTTATTTCCATATCAGCATTGATATGCTTTTGACGGCAAACGGCTTTTATGAATATTTGCCGAAAATTACAAATTCAACAGCAATCACAGTTGCCGCACCGCAATTCACTGCACAAATAGCAAAACTAACGGCACACGTGTATACATGTATGTGCATGCCACATATGTACAGAGTGCACTTTCATTTGGCGGCATCATTAGCGCCTCAAAATGGAATCAACACTAGCGCTATTTGGCAGCGTGTGTCGGCGCCTTTTACGGTTATACTGGAGCGCGCCGAAATTCCGCAACCAAACTGCAAATTTATCAATGCAAATTCAATAATCACAGATGCAATAATCACACAGTGCCAATATGCCAGCGACGCCAAGCCAACGGATTCGACAATTCAAGCGAATGGAGCGTGCGTGGAGTAATGGTGTATGTGGCACCGACTCAGGTGTTTGTGTCTGTGAATAATCGATGACTGGAATTGTTTTCATTTTGTTTGTGCTTCTTCTTCTTCGTTTATTTGTGAAATCATACTCGTGCCAGCTCTGCTTGATGTGTGCCGCCTGTTGATTGATTGATTGACTGATTGATTGATTGTGAGTGTTTTATTTGAATGTGAAATCATTTTCGTAACCAAAAATTACTTTGCTCTGATTTTAGCGGTACAATGAAGCCGCCGTTGGGCTTTGAAGAAAAACCGCCTACCATCATAGGGGTCGCTTGAAGCGGCACTCTCGCGAGTGTGACAAAGGCGTCAATGTAATTACAATTACAATTATATACAAGCATTGATTGTCATTCCTTCCATCTCCACTCTCCATCAATTTACATACTTATGCGCATTCCAATATAATTAGCATCCCACAAGTGTCTACATGTTTCTTTTTTCTGACTACTCCTCCTTACTCTCCTGCAATCAGCGTTATCCCGATAATTGCTTAAATAAGAAAAATTGATTTTTCGTACACTGCTGCTCTCAGGCATGACACTCCTTTGTGGCGCTTCAGCTTGTGTCCTTCAGCTGTAATTGCTTTGCTTTTACTCAACACTCAGCGCTCTACGCAAATCGAATAAATCGTTGACAATTCGATTTCTGCTGCTGGAGAGTACAAGCTTATGTCAGTAATGACAAGCAATGGCATTTGGCCTTGGCGAAATTGGCATGTTTTCATTACTAAAAGAATGCAGTGACACTATAAATTCCAATGAACTATCAGTTGCCATTTATGAGGACAACACGAGTATATTATCTACTTTAAAAGTACAACAGTAGTGAGAGACTGAGACGATATTAAAGCATAAAATATGTTAGCGCCTTGAATACCGAATCCCGAAATTAAATACCGAAAATTTTCGGGATCCCGAAATAAAAATTTTAAAATTCCGAAATTAGAAATCAGTTTTCTTCTGTATGTGAGAACATAAATTAGTTCTTTTTTTTCGACCCAAATTTTTTAATTAAATCCCAATATTTTTTGGGTTCCCGAAATAAAAATTTCTAAATTCCGAATTCAGAAGTCAATCCCATTTATGTGAAAACTTAAATCGCTTATTTTACTTTCGGTAATAAGGGTTAGAATTCCATTTTTCAATGACATCCCAAAAATATTCGGGATTCCGAAGTACAAATTTCAAAGTCATTAAATTTAAAATCAATCAATCATGAAATTTAAAATCAATCCCACAGCATTGAAGGTCTTTCACTTTCGGTAATAAGGGTTTAGATAACATTTTCAAATTAAATCCCAAAAATTTTCGGAATCCTAAAACACAAAAGCCCGAGACCAAAGCTCATTTTCTCCTTATATGGAAGCTTAAATTACTTTTTTTACTTTCTGCTCTCGGTTCTAGTTCCATTTTCCTTGAATCCAAAAGCCCTGGACACAACACCTAGTATTTTTTTAACCTTAGTCAGTTTTTTGAAATATTGTGAGACTCTTGGAAGAATTTCCTAGAGAATATAAATGGCTTCAAACACGACTTCAAATATTGAAATGGGGTACAACCCAAATTTTCGAATTTTTTTCAAAAATTATGAAATTTAGCGGAGAAATAATTCATATATAATACATAGAATCTACATAAAAACATACAAAAGACTCTGTGAGTCGATAAGAATTATAAAAAAAAAAGAAATTAATCCCACTTAAATTTCATTAAAGCTCTCAAACAATTTTCGAATAAACTTCATATAGTTTATGCTTTCTCTGAAATTTGTCTATGTATAATATGTCTGTCAGTATATTCATGGTCCACCAATCAACCTATCATATGTCAATATCTTACCATGTTCAAACTATTTTCACCACAACGCTTGATTGAATAACTTGATGAATCTCCAATGTCCATTAATTTAATCAGAAAATTTTCGAACCATAATCGAATCGATTGGCACACAAATTCAGCTGATTCAATTTACGCGAACGTTAAATCAAACAAAAAAAAAAACACCGAAAAAGAACAACAATAAGCAGATAGCACGAAAAAGTATTAAAACAAAAACAAAAAAAAAAAGAAAATAAAATAAAAAAGGTCTCACAAAAAATGAGTACGGAAGGCCAGCAAATGTCAAGAGAGCCAATAAACCGAAGGTCATTAGAAAATAAAGAACGGCGCACAGATGAATACAGGAAAATCCGTAGCAAGAACTACAAAAAAAGAGATCGGCCAAAAGTTTAACCCTCCACAAACGCGCAAAGAAAAGTTGTAAGTGATTTTTATTGTTGTTGTTATTGGTAATTCGATATTTTGAATACTTTGGCGAACGCAAAGGCTAATAGAATAATTCGTTAATGCATTTGAAGAACATACATACGAGTACCACGGCGTTCGGTTGAGGGAGCGTCTGCTAGGAAAATGGTTGTACGAGTGCGGGAATGAAGCGGGGTTGGTTGGCAGGATGTTTTCGGCAAAAGTTGAGTTGGGCGTTCTCGGAAAGTGTGGAGATACAAACATACGCACGCCTCTAGCTGATATTTTTGCATTCAAGATGCTTATCGCTGTCGCTTTGCTTTTGCGTCGAAAATTGCTGCGAAATTAGTTTAGTACTACACACGACGCTTATCGGCGGCTTTTTATCTTATCGCTGATGTGATGCTGATGTGTGTATACATTTCGTATTTTCTACAGTTTTTCTAGCTGTTTTTGTTGTTGTAAACATATGAGCACAAATTTTATGTATTTATTATGCTGCATATTGCACTTTTACAGTTATTCCAACTAATTTTATTAGGTTTTATCTATGAAGCTGATGAATGATAAGGAGAAATAAAGAGACTGTTAAAGGCCGTGAAGGGACGAAAATCTTACTGCGCTCATACATACATACATTTCTGTCTATTAGCATTCTATATTCATATGTAAATTTAGAACAACATATCAATATAGGAATAATATACACATATAATTGTATTATTTTTTTTGTGTATATTATAGAGCGTGCGCCTACTTACATGGATGCGTTGCTGCAAACGGATAATCCAGTGTTGGCAAACGCGACGGATGCGGTCCACATGGATGCAACGATGGCGGACACTGATAGCAGAACATGCCTCTTCCCGCGGCAGCAGGACCAAGCTGTTAGGAGATAAATGAAAAGAAGAAAAATGTAAATAAAATATTTTTTTTTTCAATATTGCTAAACATATAATTATTTTTAATTACAGTTATTCGCAATAGTAATGGTTTATTCATTAAAACAATGGAGAATAAATAATAAAAATATTATTTTGTATTTTCAAAAGAAAACGGAGCATCTAAATCCCCTTCTCAACCTACAAGCTGTTGATCTCATTATTTAGACAAAAGCTAAGGCTAGAGGTATCTTTTCATGCATCCTGCTAAAGTAGATCGACGCCATATTTTTTCCCGTTCTTTTGACATTTCGCTTCAGTTAGGCTATTTGCTAATGCCATTTCATCATGGAGAGATATACGATCCAACAACAAGTCAAAATTATTAAAATTTACTACCGAAATTCGGAGTCAACTCAGCTTTAAGGGGTTATATACAGTTAGAATTTTCAAAAAATCGATTTTTTTTTTATTTCATTTTCTTAATGTACATATATTTAAGAATACACACAGAAAATTTCATATCGTTCCGGTGAATATTTTCAAAGTTACAAGCAAATGAAAAATTTGAAAAGACGTTTCAGAGTGCTTTTCAGTACAAGGTCCAAACTTTAAACGTTTTTTTTTTCAAAGTCGGTGACCAACATTACTCGAAAACGGCTAGACCGATTAGACCCAAATTTTAACACGACCTTCTTAAATATATTTTTTAGTAATTAATCGTAAATTTTTTCTCTCCGATAAATATTTTTTTTTTTTTATAAACAATTTAAGGCCGAAATTTCGGTGAAGAATCGATTTTCTTTTTTTTTGAGAAACTGCCGTTTTGTCAAAAAATTTTATTTTGCTTATTCCTTCGATTAATTACACACATTATTTATTTAACATTATTTTAACGAAATCTGTTTGGTTTTTTAATTTCGGATGATCCAGTTCCGAGATATAGTGGTCACCGCAAAACGTCTTTTTTGAGAGGAGCTCCTGGAGATCAGCTATAGCTCTTTTTCAAATAAATATTTTTACTAGTACTAAGTCTTAAAATACAGTTAAAAGATACCATAATATGTGTATAAATTTTTGGATCAATAAATTAAAAAGTTTTCTCAGAAAAAATTCTGGAAAATTCACTTTTTTTCGGCCGTCTAACTGTATATAACCCCTTAAGAGCGCTGCGTCCAATTTATGGTCGTCATAATCATCCTGTCAGATCAACAATTTAGCGTCTAGTGGAAAACTTTGAATCTACAGGCACAGTACAAAATGTTCCGGTGCCAGTGAGACAAATAAGTGCCCGTAGTGTCGAGAATATTGCTGCCGCCAGCGCATCAATTCAGGGAGAACCAAATCAGTATCTCACACATCGTTCTCAAGCAGCCGCTTGACCACCAGAATCGTCGTATGTTCGTGAATTGGGCTGAGCAAGAACTTGAATACAATCCGGATTTTTATCGAAACATCATTTTCAGCAATGAGGCTTCTTTCTGGCAGAATGGATTCGTCAATAAGCAAAATGTGCATTATTGGTCAGGCAAAAAACACACGTACTCCATGAGTTACCATTACATCCCGAAAAAACTACGGTTTGGTGCGGTTTATGGACCAGTGGCTTCCGTACTTCTTCCGTGATGATCAAGACTGACACGTTACTGTGATAACCGAAACCAACCATGATAATCGAATATTTTTGGCCCGAATTGAATGATATGGGCTTGGGACAATATGTGGTTCCAACAGGACGGCGCCACAAGCCACACAGCGAATGTCACAATTGATTTATTGAAAACCAAGTTCGGTGAACGTGTTATCTCAAAAAATGGCATAGTTAATTTTGGGTCTCGGTCGTCCGTTACTCTATTTCAACTGTGGAGCTACATAGAGTCAATGGTCTATGCCAACAAGCCAGCGACGTTTAGATGAACTTCGTACGGATATCGAACGTGAAATCGGCCGATTTATGCTTGCAAACCATCAAAAAATGGCTTCAGCGTCTGGACTTCTACAAGCGTACCCATGGTGGTCATGCAAAAGAAATCGAGTTCCATACATAATGGCATCGAATGTACTTTCACAGGAAATTTTGTAGCGCTCTTATTGAAAAACTCTTTTTTTTTGGAGACATATGATGCACATACTTTAGAAATTCCAAATATGTTGCATGTGCCGACGTTGAAATATTGCCGATATTAATAGACAATTTACAATATATTATATATATTTATATTAAAATACTATGCCACATATGTCTTGAACCGATCTTTTTCGCAAAATTTTGTTTTTAAAAACATTATCAAATGGCTAGCAAATAAGAGCCGACAAATGAATATATATATTCTATATATTCTTCCAATTTCTTCTAAACACTCAAACCCAAGGATAAAATGATACAGGGGTTTATGCAAAACCCGAAAATTTAACGATTTCATTCAGAAATGTTTTTAATGACCATTTTCGTTGAAAATTATATTGTATGCCTTCTTCGATAGATATTGTTGCCTACAGTTCATTTTATCTTAACCAAGACAACTCAAATCTCTTTCTTCGATTGCCGTTTTCATATGTAGTACAAATCAATAATAAACTATATCCAGACTCCATAATGAGTTAGAAGATAAGACAGTACCTAGTTATTATATACTAAGGTCAGAAGAAGACACTTTGGTGTTCCAGAATAATTATTTTGTAGTAATTTATATTAAATTCTATTTTGAAATAAATTAGTAAGAGTTCCTTCTAGTCGATCATCTTTTTTTTTTTTGAAATAAATTAGTAAGAGTTCCTTCTAGTCGATCATCTTTCTTCGAGGATTGTGTTTCAAAAATATCAAGATCACTTTCAGAACAACTACGAATATGTAAGTATTATGTTTCGTAAATATTTTATGTAATTCAAAATGTAATCCAAGCTACAAGTACATATGCAAATGAGGACATTCTGAGCATTTTACTATCACATATGACCTAATCGAGATTATCAGTGATATACAATTAAGTACAGAATATCTTAAATTCATATGCGTGCATTTTTCTCTCACCATTTCATATATACATACACACCAACACACAAATGTATGTGTAGAATTGAATTTACCGCACATGCAATGAACATAAATTAAAAATTTCAATCACGCATTCGTTTGAACGAATAATTTGAATTCAATTCAATTGAAGTAAATTATCAATCGCTGGAATATGAGTAATAACGGGCATATACGAACATATATGAACATATACATACACATATTTGAGAAGGCGAATGAGAACAAGATCGAGAGCGCACGCTCATTGAAAGTCGTCGTTGGCGCCGTCGCATTGCCGCTGCGTTAACATTGTCAATTGCACCTTTAATTCGATTCAATTAGAGACAATTACCATTATTCGTTCAATGCGAATGCAACGCTGCGTTTGCCGTTTGCTGCAGCAATGCATTTATTATCCATTGCAATATCCAATGCCAACCATGCAATTCAATATTCAATCGATGCGTCGCAATTTGATTTCTTTTCTTTAGTTAGTTTTTTCTCTGCTCTTAATGGCATTCCATTGAAATCAATTCAATTCGATTTGTTATTGTAAATGAAAAGCATGAAATCTTGTAGATATTTATGTACATAAGTATGTAAATTCGATATGGGTGTGCCAGTTAAGCAAAGTAAGTAGAAGTATTGTGGAGGTATGATGTCAACTTTTGTCACTTATGGATCGTTAAGATCGGTAGGTGTAACAAAGCGTTGAAAATGAGATCCTGGAAGTTCTTGGATCTATTCTCTTAAGAAAGAAGGATATAATGAACTTTTTGTACCTTTCAGTTGCCAACATGTTATTCCGTCTATTCTAAACAAAATCTAATATAGTCAAATAAAAGAGTGAACTTAGACGTGCTTAACATGCCATATGGCACTATTGTTCTCTCATCAGATGAGTACAATGTTATTCATAGCTCAAAGCTCACATAGCACAGTCTCACCGATCGATGCAAATCGCGAGAGCAATGAGATCTGTTTCTTTATTTAGATATGAATCAAAGCGAATATAAATAATTTTTTTATAACAAATAAGAAGTTACGCTTTTTCTAATTACTGAAAAGTACTCCTAAACATAATCTATGTTCAGAATTATTCACTTGGAATTAATTTTCTTGAAATAAGTATATATGTATCTGAATTCATGAGTACCAAACATTATCGATATCGTAGTAGAATTCAGATTATAGTAGTTCTCTGAGATTTGAATCATGGATTCTATGGAACAATCAGAGAAGAATCTGTTATTATAACGGTTATTTCTTCCGGAATACACAAATTTCCGACTTCTTTGAAAGAAATTTGCTTTTATTTAGCATTTTAGTAAAATAAATAAGAAATTTTTAGGCCCTTTTTGAAATAAGAATCCCTAGAAGAAACTAGCGAAGTATAGAACATTTGATTCATCCTTAGAGAGAATATGCTTAAAGATAGCTTCATGAATGGACTTGATTTATTAGTACGCCGTCATCACAGAAGCATTTGGATTTCATCATCCGAATCTTCCGATCAAATGCGAAAAACAACATATATTCATTCAACTCTACATCGAAGAGTAAACTAAATTATTTGATAAAAAGAAAGCAATAGTGTAATAGATTGCTAAAGAAATTGTTTAAATTTTTAATTTGCTAAAATGAAAAAAATATGATTTCTGAAAGAAATAATGCCAGCTTACAAAAAGAGAATGACGGTGTATTCTAAGGAGAAAATCAATTTAAAATATTTACGAGAGTAGAGATCACAAATAAAATTACTGGATCGTCCAAGTGGACGTAAGGCCGATGAATCAACTATTAGATTTTTACTATCGCAGAATTGAACGTAACTTCTCTGGGTGATTTTTGATAGAAGTGAGTTCTGTAAACCATTTTCTGGTACAGAATTCACATTTAAATGGAGAATGGTGTGTTAAAGACTCTCTTTCACAAAAAAAAATATGTTATTAAAAAATTTAATATCTAGAATATCTAAGCAGCAATGAATGTTATAGAAAACGATAGAAATCGATGAAATCGAAACGGTTCGTAGCGAAATTGGATAGAAAAAAATTCAAATAAAATAAAAAGCTGAGCTAACACGAGTATTGCCTATAACTCTATGAAATATTCTTATTTTGTAAAACTAAAATTTAATTTAATTTTATCTTTATGAAAATATTTAGTATACCATAATGAAAAGAAGTAAATTTGCATATCCTTCTCTCGTCCATTTGTCATAAAGTTAATTGAAATTTCACCGAAACTGACAGCATTCCACTGTGTGAAATTAAAAAGCGAACATAAACTCAAAATTTATTACAACCGAAAAATATGCGACTTTTTTTTATTACACACACGCATACAACAAAAACAAGAAAAACAATGAATAACTGCCTGCAATTGCCGCTATTCGGTGAGTATCGGATTACAAATGCGGCTCGCGGACCAATGCGGCCAACTAATTTAAACACGCAAAATTGCATATTTAATGGCGCAACAGTGCGCACCTGCGACCAGTACGTTACACAAACATACACAGATATATAAATGTACCGTTAGTCTATGTAGCATAGTTATGTGGCAGAGCGGGCTGATGGCGGTGGGTGCGTTTTTCCGCCACACACACAATGGCGCATTGGGTGCAATAAATTCTCATTTAGTCAAACGTGGCAACAACAATAAAAAACAACAACAAACAGCATTGTAGAAGTCAACAGCCAATAATAGCACCACAGTTGTTGTTGGTTTTTATTGTTGTTGTTTTATTTTTCCTCTCTGCCAAACATTGTGTGTGGTCCACAGCGCTAATAAACCGTTACTTGCAATTTTAACGGTACATTGCTAAGCTGTGGTTGGGTGGAGCGCTTGCCTCTGCCTCCATGTGTGTGTGTGTGTGCGTGTGCCAGCCATTATTATTGCGCGCATTTGTAATTCTGCATAATTGTGTCTGCTACGCATTTGAAGTGAAGTGTTCGCAAAATTTCATTTAGCAAATGGAAATTTTCCTCATTTTCGAACAAGTGGCGCCAAAGCTGGTGCCCAACTGACTGAAGTCCATACGGCTCATGCATAAATATAAAATGTCCGAGTAAAAGAGTGAACGGCCACAGCTGTGACCCCAAATGGCTGACAGTTGTGGTTAACTCGACAACTACACAACTCATTTTATATAACTAACGGTACAAAGCTGCTGCATACACACTCTCTCTTATGTACACTCATACATACTCCTATACACTCAAATACCATAAGTGTATGCATAAATAGTTTAACAAGCGCTGGTAGTTAGTTAATGCAATATTTAGTGGCACAATTACATAAGCAGGTGTGCCTTAACACTGGAACATACACACATATATACACAGTTATATAATAATATTTACACAGAAAATTCAGTCAGAACACCTCTGCGGCTAAGCTCTAACTACTATTTCGCACTCACTCACTCGCACTATCACTCTCACACACTCCCCTCTCCTACCGCTTCCACTCTGTATCATCATTCGCCTGACCACAGCTGTTACTTATAACTGTATAACCGTGTATACAGTTAGTAAATTAAAATTTCATTGCCTAATTTAGGGCGGATATTAATGGGGATTTAGTATAAGGGCAATTAGCAATGGGATTTCGCACGGTATTTTGGCCACATCGTGCAGATTCACTCCCAACGTGTTAAATATGAAAATTGTGTGCACTTTATATTCTAATGATAAATTATATTTACAAAAAATTACAACAACAAAACGCGTATAACTCATGTGTCTATTTCCAATTTGTGCGCGAGTAATAATGCATGCAACACTCTGTGTGATTGTGTGTGTGCCTATGCGGTGCAATGCAAACGCAGGTACTTAATAGTTTGCTAATTAAAAGTTTATTAATTCATTAAGCAGCTGCGGAATTCGGTGCAATTGCCGGCAAATGTAATCACAGGCATACCTACAGTGTGGTGTGTTTGTGTTGTTGTCGTTGTGTGTGTGTGTGTGCAACATATTTGAGTAGATGCAATTATTGAAATTATCAAAATTCAGCTAATTCAGCGTTCAAAATGAATCGATTCATTAGAGAATTGCATTAGTGATTAATAGCGAATGGCTAAATGAGAATACAGTTGTGGGCAAGGAAATGAGTACACATTTAAAAAAATTTAAAAACAATATAATAAGTTTAAAAACGCTCAATTTGAGAGAATTTGTTAAATAGCTTATAACGGTAAATACAGTTGTGAGCAAGAAAATAAGAACATGTTTTTTAGATTTTTAAAAGCTATAAATTTAGTTTCAAACCGTTAAATTAAAAAAAAATAGTAAAGTAATATTATTATTTTTATAAATGCAAATACAGTTCCGGGCCATACAGTTAGGAACCCAAAATCTTTGAAAAGCAATAAATTAAAAAAAATCGTTAAATTTCTGAAAATTTCTGAAGTACTGTTACAAAGAGCTTATAAATAAAAAAATACAGTTTCGGGCAATAAAATAAGAACACATTTAAAAAATTTGAAAACCAAAAAATTTAACTTAAAGGTATATATGAAATACAGTTGTGGGCAAAATAATAAAGACATGTTAAATTCGATTAAGAAATTAATGTTGTATGGATTAAGGTGAAAACCGACACTCACAGATCGATAATAACATATTTAATTTAAAAACAATTAATATAAATTGATACAGTTACGGGCAAGTAAATAAGAACACGTTCTAAAATATTTGCTAAATTATATTTTTTAGTTTTTAAACCATTAAAAGAATATTGCCTTAGAAAAATTAGAGAATAAAATTGGAAAATATAAATACAGCAACGGACAAAGTTGTAAGGAGATGTTAATGAATTTAAAAAAATATATATGAAGTGTTTTTCCAATAGGACGCCACAAAAGTAGACCGTTAGGGACAGCATACGACGCCATATTTTTTCACGACCTTTTGACATTTCTCTTCAGTAAGGTTTGCAAATTCATCATGGAAAGATATACGATCCAACAACGAGTCGAAATTATTAAAATTTACTACCGAAATTCGGAGTCAACTCAACTTTAAGAGCGCTTCGTCCAATTTATGGTCGTCATAATCTTCATGTCAGATTAACAATGGAAAAATTTGGATATAGTTACAGGCACGTGCCAGTGAGACAAAGAACTGCCCGTAGTGTCGAGAATATTGCTACCGCTAACGCATCAAATGAGGAAAGCCCAAATCATTCTCTCACACGTCGTTCTCAACATATCTTTGCGAAAAGATCTTGGTCAAAATCCATACAAAATCAAATTGACACAAGAACTGAAGCCGCTTGACCACCAGAATCGTCGAATGTTCGTGAATTCGGCTGAGCAACAACTTGAAAATAATCCGGATTTTCATCGGAAAATCATCTCCAGCGATGAGGCTCATTTCTGGCTGAATGCCTTCGTCAATAAGCAAAATTTGCGTTATTGGTCAACAATCCACACCTACCATAAGTTACCATCGCATCCCGAAAAAATTTGGGTTTGGTGCGGTATATGGGCCGACGGCGTCATTGGACTGTACTTCTTCCGTGATGATCAAGACCTGCATGTTGCTGTGAATGGGAATCGCTACCGCTCAATGATAACCGAATTCTTCTGACCCGAATTGGATGAAATAGACTTGGACAATATGTGGTTCCAACAGGACGGCGCCACAAGCCACACAATCTACATTACGATCGATTTATTAAAAACCAAGTTAGGTGAACGTGTTTTCTCACGAAATGGCCCAGACAATTGGCCGCCTCGGTCGTGCGATTTGGCGCCGTTACACTATTTCAACTGTGGGGCTACGTCAAGTCCATGGTCTATGGATTTATCCAAAAAGCCAGCGACGATTGATGAACTTCGTACGAATATCGAACGTGAAATCGGCCGATTTATGCTTGGAAACTGTCGAAAATTGGCTTCAGCGTCTGGACTTCTGCAAGCGTGCCCGTGGCGGCCATGCAAAAGAGATTGAGTTCCAAACAAAATGGCATCAAATATACTTTCAAAGCAATAAAGAATTTCATTGATATCCTAAACCGTTTTTGTTTTATTGAAAACCCCTTTATGTAGATTATTTTAAAGCTTTTAAATTCTCAAATATATGAATTTGTGCAACAAGAACAAACAACTCAACAAAAAACAACAACGCTTTATAACGGTTAACACGAAAAATAGCCAAAATTGCAACGCCAATGCAACAGTGAGGCGACAACACCACGCTGAATTCACCAACAAATCGCGGCTTTTTGGCAAAAATGCAATTTCAATCACTAAACGACATGGCAACAAGCGCACAACAAATCGTTTTTCGCACACTTCACCGGCTGATTACAAATGTTGCAAGTTGCCACGCAGCAGTTAGGAAATGTGGCATACGGAGTTAAGTGCGAGTGTGGCAAACATGCGCTGATTGAATTTGCATGCCAATGATGTGTTGATGCATTGATGCTGATGATGAATTGCGGCGCATTCGCGTTCGGCGCGCTAAATGGCAACGCGGTGGCATGAGCTGCAGAGCAACTACAACTACAATCAACGCGTCAAAATGTGGATTAGAATTGTGAATGGCATTTTTCGGCAAACGGTTCAATTTTAGCCACATTGTGTTGCCTCATGCACGTGCAACACTTGCAACGACGCGCGGATTGACCGCTGCTTGTTCCGATAGTCGCTGCTACAACCGCTCAGTCAGCGATAGCGGCAATTTTAACAAATGCAATTTACTTAATTTTCACAATTTCACAATGGGGAAATTGCATTAGACGACTGCGCGCCGCTTATTGCCGGCCATTAAATGCAGCACACGCTAACCGAACGCCACCGAACGAGTACAAGTATATATGCATAACACTAACTGAGCTCAACTATACAGTTTTTCACACACCTTACACCACCTCAGCGCATCACAAACGATTTGCAAATGTGCTGCAACAGATTTAGTGCCGCGATTGCGATGGCACTACTCGGAGCTGCCAGAGCTTGTCTACACCTACACACACTCACGCCACTTAGAGGCAGCAATCCGCTGTTAAATCATAATCCGTTGTTCGCCACACGGCTTGTTTTTGTTGTTGTTGTTGTAGTTGCACATTTTGCTTAGTTGTTGTTAGTGTCGCTTAATTGAATTTCGCGTGTGCGCATTGTCTTGCCGTAGCAGCAGTCATCATATATACACCGCTCGCACCGAAATCTCACATTATCACTTGCCCGCCATCGCCATTAGCGTCATACTCTTTTTATCAATGAAGTAATCCTCACAGACGGTGAAGTGCAACAAAAATGCAGTTTGCCTGACAATTGGATAATTGCATTTGTTGTTGTTGCTATTGTTGCAATCGCCGTTGCATGAACGTGGCAGACAGACAGCGGCAAAGGTGTGTGCGCAAACAAAAAGTTTCATTCTCGGGTTTAACAGCTTTGTAAGCGCTTCTGAAGTCTATTCGCGCGGATTACAGGAATTTAGCGATTGTGATTCTCTTTTATACTCTCGCAACAAAGTTGCTAGAGAGTATTATAGTTGTGTTCACATAACGGTTGTTTGTAACACTCAAAACTAAACGAGTGCAAGCTGTAACTTGAGTAAAAATTAAGATATCTTAATGAAATTTGACACACTTATTTCTTGGCACCATAGAAAGGTTGCTTTCGAAATGAGCAAAATCGGACCACTGCCACGCCCTCAAAATGGCGAAAACCGAAAACACATAAAGTGCCATAACTAAGCCATAAATAAAGCTATGGAAACAAAATTTGGTATGAAGGATCGCACTATGAAGGGGCATATTTGGATGTAATTTTTTTGGGGAGGCGTGGCCCCGCCCCCAAATAGGTTTTTTGTACATATCTCGGAAACCAATAGAGCCATATAAACCAAACTTTCTGCAGTCGTTTTTTTAACCACTTCTTAATACAGTCCAAAAATGAAAGAAATCGGATAATAACCACGCCCACCTCCCATACAAAGGTTAGGTTGAAAATTACTAAAAGTGGGTTAACACACTAACGAAAAACGTCAGAAACACTAAATTTCACATAAGAAATGGCAGATGGAAGCTGCATTCAGATTTTTTACAAAATGGATATCTCAGGAACTACTAGACCGATTTCAATGAAACTTGGTTTGTAATAGTTTCCTTACATCCCAATGATATGTTGTGAAAATAGGCCAAATCGCTTCACAACCACGCCTACTTCCTACATACCAGAACTTTGAAGACGATTGGAATCGTTTACTTTACAATATATAAAGTAAGCACTAGTGAAGATATCGGTGCAGAACTTTGCACAAATACTATGTTAATAGTGTGGCAGCCCCATTCTAAAAATCGCCGAAATCGGACCATAGGTTGTCAAGGCCCCATATATCGAACATGAAGACCTCGGTACTTCTACCCTAATATTATGGTTTCCAACTTTCAATGGACTTTATACAATATATATGACGAATATGTGGGTCAAATTGTGTATTATATAATATTAATAAAGTTAAATAAATAAATTGCGAGAGCATAAAATGTTCGGTTACACCCGAACTTAGCTCTTCCTTACTTGTTTCGTATGATTTCGTACTTTTTTGTTGTTCTATATCTATACTTTTTTGCATTTAAAAAGTTTGGAATGTGGAAAAATATACTTTTGAATCGCTATAAAATTAAATCTCTAGAAAACAGCCTGAGCTCACTAGTTGACTGCGTCAAAGCAAGTTCTCAGTGGCCATAAAAACGAAAAGAAGCGGTAGATAATAAGAATATGATTTGTTATAACATTTAATAACTTTATTTTACTACTCAAAAAATGATTAATAATGTTAGAGTACGGATATCTTTGAAAACTTCATCTAAAAACACAGAGAATCACATAGAATGTTATTAAAACTGATTTCACAACAACTGTAACATCTAAAGAACCTGTAGTATCTAAGAATAAAACCCCACGACTGATCAATTTGGTAGTATCATATCCCTATCAATATATTATTATGAGAGATGACATTTTGAATCAAGTCCTTGATATTTTATATTAAAGGTAGATAGAAGAGAAGATGTGGGACATGAATAGCTTGGTATTTTACTTATAGAGTTTGTCATAAAAACACCTTTATTATGTGCGTTCTTTCCTATAAAATCCTTTTTTAGGCCATGTCAAACTTTCAACAGGATTTCTGACGAAAGCACTTTGAATAAAAATCTATTAACCAACAAAACACACACTTTATGCTTTCAATATTAAAATTCTAGCTTAATGTGAAGGTGCCTAATGTTATAAACGTCTAGAAAAAGTCGTCGGAACTACACATGCTTACTAACACGATCTGGAGACTAGAGTTTGAATCGGGTTTCATAAACCTGTAAAATTGTCAATTATCTTTGAGGATGTTTTTCATTAATATTACACACGATGTCGGAGCATAAAATCAAACGTGGTAAGCTAGCAGGGTTAGTTCGTCGGCCCGTCTAACAGCTGCAACTAAATACAATGTTGAGTTCTTGGGTCCTGAACTCTTTCTAGCGATAGAACGCCAAACAAAACTCGAAAAGGCAACGGCACTAATAGCGATTTGTTTGCGCAAAGACAAAATACTACTGATACTGACAACTAAAAGTTCAAGAATACAATAAACTAAGTGGACTTTATACTAGTAATCGTAAGCTCAGGAAACATCTATACAATTTAGTTATATTCTCATCTGAGAACTGCAGCTTCTGTGACAAGAAAACTTCCTTGCTTAAATGTGTAGCACTTCACTCGAGCAGAAACAGTATCTTGGGTTTCACAAATTTAAGCGAGGAGCGCGAATGCTAGGACTAATGGAGTCGTTGTAAATATATCCACGTAGCCATAATTTATCTATTTATCTATCTAATTTTACATACATTATTAATATTTTTTTAAAAAAAGTTATCAAGCTCTTAAAAAATCACCCTTTATCTAATATTACATACATTATTAATTAAGCAAAATTGTTAATTGAGTTCAATTAAGAATCTAATTGCTGTATTTTATATTTTAATTACGTAAGTTATATTTTTTTAAGTCCTAATTCTGAATTTATGGTTTACATGAAGTTTATTAGATAAGAATTCATGAATAATTGACTCAATTAAGTATATAAATTTCTCAATTAAAGTGGCTTTACATATATCTAATATATAAAATTCTCGTGTCACGGTGTACGTTATTGAACTCCTCTGAAACCGCTCGACCGATTTTCGTGAATCTTCGCATGCATATCGGCTAGGAATCGGACAACATCTATTTTTCATCCTCCTAAATGTTAAGGGTGGTCCACCAATAAATTTTTTTAACTTTCCGCGAAGAAAATTAAAAATGTTCTAAAATCGGGAAGTTATTGGTTGTTGAAGTTCAAACCGATCTGGTTAATTTTAGTCTTGAAATATTCGTGGAAAGCCAGAAAAAGTGAGTAAATATGGAAAAATTGCGAGGAAGATATAATAAGAGAATTTTATTCGTGTTGATAAGAAAAATATAAAAAGAGAAAACAAAAAAATAATATTTTGAAGGTTGTCATTGTTGCTTTGTTAAAATATTTTTGTTATTGTTCAATTTCATAAGGTTGTGTAAAAATTTGTAAAAAATAAGGAAAGGCTAAGTTCACGTCCAACCGCACATTTTACACTCTCGCAATTTATTTATGTAATTTTATTAAGATAACACACAATATGACCTACATATATATTCGGCATAAAGTCCAATAGAAAATCATCATATATAGTATATGAGGGCTGATTCCAGAACCAATTTCACTCATTTTCACCAAGGTTCCAAGGTTTCCAAGGTTAACGGGAATAGGCACCTGTTAGTAGGCAAACAAACGGCACATTCGGCGTTGAAATTGCTCCTAAATTGCAAATGAACGAAACACCAGTCGGCAAAATCGCCAAAAATAGCGCTATAACGAAGAATTTCCAAATATTCAAGAAGTCGCTGGAGGTACTGCACAGGACTTTAAAAGATCTTGATTGTAGATAAACGTTTTTGGTGGAGGCAGGACTCTGTTAACAGGTAATTTACGCCAGACTCTTCCAATTATTCCTGGATCAACTGTTACTGACGGGCTAATCGCATGCCTAAGTCATTTAATTTGTGGCGACACATAAAGTATCGCCAATTAACAACTAACATATGAGTGTTTTTGCAACAATATCAAATTGCGATTGTAGAAGCAGTTGGAAATGGTAGGGTCGCAGTTGACACCTCGATGGATTAATAGCATTTCCAACAGATTTCTGTCACTTCATTGACTTGAAAGAGAAGTTTTCCTGACATGAAACCTCAATATGATAACCATAAAAGACTGAATGACCTATATTGGTGGTACAAACAAAGATGTCGATGATCTTAATGCGACAATTTAGAATTTCGGTCCAGGAGAGTTGACACAGCTACTAACCAGGATGACGTAGTCAATTATCCCAAACTATTTAAAATTGCCTGTACTATCACCACTCACTTTGCAATTAAAAGTAGTGTGAGTTGTCATCATGTTGCGTAACATAAATCAACCTCGAGTAATCAATATCGTCGCCGAAGCCAAGATTGGACCAACTTAATTTAATGTATACCTTAGCTACAACAACGTGTGGCCGGGTCTGCTAGTATTATTATATAATTCTATTTGTATTTAAAAAATTTGCAAGAAAGCTGACTAATCTCTAAAAGAAGTTGACATTGACAAGTTTCCAAGTGTTAAAATATAGAAGTTTGTTAAATAGAATAGAAATAGAATGTATTTTTTCTACGGTAAAAGCATTTAATGGATTTTCAAGCTAAAAAATAAGTAGTTATCCTACTTAAATCCTGCTAACAAATATATTTATAATTTAAAAACTCTTTTAGACACAATGACGCTTTGGATTTAATAAAAAAGTTATAAGTTAATTAGCTAATTAGATTTTTAAATTAAATTGAGACAAATAAGGATATGGAATACATATGGGAAATACTTTATTCACTTGCATGTAAATATGAAAGATATTAATTGAAAATTCGAACAAACATCCATCAGGCAAAGGCAGCAACAAAAATATAATAAAATGTATATATAAATGGAAGCATACATATGTACATATATGCAAATGGGTAAATATAATCATTCATTACTTATGTACTCATGTACTCTCATATGTACATATATGCACCATATCCATATATACACACTCCTTCATCTCTATTTATGCATTTGCAACATGTTGTTTGCTGTTTTTTTTGTTGTTGTTTTTGCATCAATTGCATTAATTGAAAGCGCGAGACTGCATTCAAACGAAATGCAATTTCACTTGATTAATTTGAATTAACTGAATTAAAAGCGAAATACAAGTCCATCAACTCAGGCAGAAACGAACGTGGCGCGTACAAAAACAGAATTAAAAGTAAAAAAAAATAGGGAAAAAAGTGCAAAAAATTATGCGCAAAAACTGCAAGGACAATATTTAATAAAAATCGCCGCTGCGGATGACAATGCGTTGGTACACATGTTTTTGTTGTTTTCCCTTACAATTTGCTGTTGCTGCCACAGCTGTGTCAGCTGACGCTGCATCGATTGCCTGCTAGCATATGCAGCAATGAATAATGAAAGTAAAAATGCACAAATAAATTGCATGCGAAAAAAAATCATGAAAAAGTAGAATTTCATAAATTATAATTCCATTAACGCCGGACACAATGGCGACAAGCAAATTTGTTGCATGTTGCACAAGGGAGGGAAGGGGTTATGTTTTGCGTATACTCTTTTTTTGAAATTTTATTGTTTGTGAAAACGAGCACATATTAAAGTAGCTCTTATGAAGGCTATATGTATATATGATAATCCGGTTATTATTAAAATTTTGGAGTTTTAAAAACTTTAAAATCTTATAGATGATATGTTGGTCATACAATGAGAACAAGCTATGTACCAAATCTTCTATGAGGAACCCTGTGTGCTGGAGATTAGGCTCTCAAGTAAAGAATTGCTCCCAGAAAACATAATTCATATTAAAATGTTTTGGATCGACAAAAAAAAATAAAGAGGGCAAACAAATTTCAATTTGATTCGACTTTTTGGTTTTGAGATAGAGTTGCCACATGTTTAAAAATTTTAAGTAAACAAAATTTTTAAGAAATTTGGCTTAAAATTGAAGAATTTGAATTGAAAAGTCTAAGATTTTTTTTTCAAATGATTTTCGACAAAGGTTGCCACTTATTTGAAAACTTAAAACAAACCAAATTTTGTCAAAACAACGAAATTCTAACATAAAGATTATTAAATTAAATAAATTAAGAAGGCTACAGTTCAAAATAGTTTTCATGGGAAGTTGCCAAGTTGTTCAAAAATTATAATTTAATAAAAAAAAATTCAAATAAACGAAATTCTTACAAAAAGAGTATTGAATTAAATGAATTTAAGAATTGTATGTTTTAAAATATAATTTTTGGAATGTTGCCACCTTTTTAAAAATTTAAATTCCATAGCAGTTATGAAATTAACAATTTTATGCAACATGGATATCAAAGTCAAGTGATTAAGAAAGATTTATAGTTGAAAAATCTTGAAAAGAGTTGCCACCTTATTTTTTTAACCGGTTTACAGACTTTTTGTCGAGCTTCTTTGACTATTTTCTCTAAAACTATATTTTTTTCTTGAAAAGAGTTGCCATCTTATTTTTTTAAACCGGTTTACAGACTTTTTGTCGAGCTTCTTTGACTATTTTCTCTAAAACTATATTTTTTTCTTGAAAAGAGTTGCCATCTTATTTTTTTAAACCGGTTTACAGACTTTTTGTCGAACTTCTTTGACTATTATCTCTAAAACTATATTTTTTTCTTGAAAAGAGTTGCCACCTTATTTTTTTAACCGGTTTACAGACTTTTTGTCGAACTTTTTTGACTATTTTCTCTAAAACTATATTTTTTCATGAAAAGAGTTGCCACCTTATTTTTTAACCGGTTTACAGACTTTTTGTGGAACTTCTTTGACTATTTTCTCTAAAACTATATTTTTTTCATGAAAAGAGTTGCCACCTTATTTTTTTAACCGGTTTACAGACGTTTTGTCGAACTTCTTGGACTATTTTCTCTAAAACTATATTTTTTTCTTGAAAAGAGTTGCCACCTTATTTTTTTAACCGGTTTACAGACTTTTTGTCGAACTTCTTTGACTATTTTCTCTAAAACTATATTTTTTCTTCAACCTAACCTCAATTTCACCACCAAAGAAACAAAAGAAGATATGCCTTTTTGCTTGAAATCATCTGAACGCGTAAATTGAATATAATATTGCGTACTTAAACTCGTATAATTTAATCAACAAAATATTGTACTTCACACATACGCTGGTGTGGCGCACAAGAAGACGAAGCAGGCGACCATTGGCACTCAACGCAACAACTTGCCACTAAACTTAACTTTACGGGCACACACACACACACACACAATGGACGAACAAAGTGACTGTGAGCCTAATTTCATTAAGTTAAATTACACAAATTGCATATGGGAATTGCGTGAAATTGCACGAGCAAACTCTATGTGCAAATGTAGTTATTGACATATGTATATATACTTTTGGTACATAGTGGAGACTTAAGCATGAGGTATGGCGAAAAAAGTAGGCCCGAGTACCCTGGAATGCCTGGCGGTCAAATTTGGATGAGCAAAGACCTAAGTTGGGAGTATATATATATGTAGCTCGGAGTATGTAATTTTATTACATAAATATGTTTGTATGTGTCGGCATGCATATGCATGCGTCTGTCTGCCAATTAGTGCTTGTCCGACACTTGTGGCAAATTATGCCGCAGCAATTGTCTTCAATACAGTCGGGAGTCCATAGTTTAGCTATGCTTTATTATATTTATGCTTCCAGCATAGCTGCGCAGTCAACAAGCCCGGCAGTCAGCCCTTCGATTAATCAAATTGCTGCGCATACTTTCGAATTTACAAATTGAATTAAGCAATTCAGCTGACAAGCACACACATATATACATACAATCATACAAGAGTACATAAAAATTATCATTATGCTGCTTTGGCTGGCGAAAACTAAACTTACAAGCGCATGCGCCACAAAGTAGGCTACACAAATTGAATTTATGAACTTTTTTTCCCTCACAAGTGTATATGTATGTGTTGTTGTAACTAAAATATGATATTCATAACTTTTATGAACAAATGACTGCCATTGATCGTTGTCTCAAAAGTTCACAGTCAGACGAGAGCACGTGCACTCACACACACACTGTAGTATATATATTCACATATATGCATAACAGCCGACATGATTTAACCCAATTAATGCAGCGCTAGACAATGCGGATGTGCAACAGCTGATGATATGATGTGATGATGATGAGCTAATGTGTTAACTCTATTGCCTTTGCTGTTGTTGCTTTTGGCGGCGACACCGGACACCGATGTTGTTGTTGTTAGTGCGATGATAGGCATATTAGTGTTGGCGGCGATGCGCGCTAAGCGAATTAGACGCTCATAAAAGGCGCTTCTACAGCAAGGAAGTGAGGTAGATGAAGGAGAGAGAGAGAATAACTGAGCACATCGGATGCAAAAAACACCGCTAGTTGAGCGGTGAGAAGGTGTTGCCGCGCGTTGGCGTTACAACTACCGGTTGAACACGGTTGCTTGCCGCCTCGGCGCTGCATTTACTTGCCTCAAATAGAAATTAGGCGTGCAGCCGTTCGCGGATTAGCGCGCTGATGTAACTAGCCGCCGCCATGTTATTGTGTGTATGTTGATGTTGTTGTTGCATGCTATCACCGCAAAAATTAGAATGCACTTCTGCAGTCTACATATGTATGTATGTATTGTGTGTGTGTGTGCATATGAGGGCAGTATGTCACTCAACACAGTCAGCTGTGGTAATTCCATGCAAATTGACTTTGAAATGCAAGCAGTGTCCTCTAATAAAAATTGGGTTAGATAAAGTTTAAAAATGAAATTTTGAATGATATAAATAATTGTTTAAATAAATACTACTTAATAGTTATTTATTTCTTAAAAAAAAATAAAATTAATAAAAAAATTATTTCGTAAATAACTAATAAAAAATTAAAAAAAAAAATTAAAAAATAAGATAAAAATTTATTAAAAAAATATATGTAGTAAAAAAATATCTTAAAAGATTAATTTAAGAATTTAAACAACAGAGGGTTTAAGGTGCAAACAAATTTATTTACAATTATTTTATTTTTATACTCTCGCAGGAAAGCTGCTAAGAGAATATTATAGTTTTGTTCAAATAACGGTTGTTTGTAAGTCATAAAACTAAACAAATTAGATATACAGCCGGTTTCACGAAACTTTTTCATTGAAAATTAAGTTCTATTAAATTGTAATTTTAAATTTTATTTAACTTTGTACTTATTCAAAATTGACATACAATGATCAGGATGACGAGACGAGTTAAAATGCGGATGTCTGTCTGTCCGTCCATGAAAATTGTTGAAATTAGATAGTAACCACGCCCACCTCCCATACAAAGGTTATGTTGAAAATTACTAAAAGTTCGTTAAAGGTGTGACATTTTCGAAAAATCGTTATTTTATTAGATAGTTTATACTTTCAAAAATATCCTGTGAAAGCGGTAAGCTCGTATCTTGAACAGTTTTTGAATGGCAGCGTTCTAATGAGCGACCACTCGCAGGTATAAGCCGCTATACTTGAAATTTATACGCGTTTTTCTCGAAACGACATTTTTCAAAATTGAAATATAGTTGAAAGTATACCTTATGATGTCAAACAAACTTCTGTTGACGCCGTCCCCGCCTAATTTCACTGCCACGTCTGTGTCGGAAGAGAGATCACTATTTCGAAGCTTTTTCGAAGTCTTAATTCGAACGAATATTTGCGCTCTTGCTTTGCTTCTTCTTCTTTCTTCCTTCCTTTGCGACATCTCAGCCGATCCAGACGTGGTAAGTGAATTTCCAATTTATTTAATAAAATTATAATTATTACAAAGAATATTTGTTCTTTATTTTGGATTACTCTGTGTGGAATCATTTGCGCCTTCTGTTTCCCCACGGCCAACCACAACCACGAAACGAAGCACACCGTACTCCACCACCTGAGCTAACAACTTCGAAACATTCGATCGAGTACTTTCTTTAAAAAAAATTACAAAATCGTATAATTTTTCATAGATCACACTGGTATAACACATTAACTCACTAATGAAAAACACCAGAAACACTAAATGGAAACACATAAAGAAGCTACAATCAGACTTAAAAAAAAAATGGAAAATGGGCGAGACGTCGCCCACTTATGAGTCAAAAACCATATCTCAGACACTACTCGACCGATGTCAATAAAATTCGGTATATAATAATCTCTTAACACCCTGATGACACGGACGGAATGTGGACGGAAATTGGTTCCCAATTTTGAATTCCATCTGATTCCTTCATTTTATACTATATACAGGGCCTAAGGGTAATTTTTCAGCGAAAATATCGGTAAATCTCTCAGATATTTTAATTTAAATCAGAGAGAATCTTTTTCTTCTATTAGTGTATCTCTGTACCAAAAATGCTTAAAATCGAGTCATAACTTCTCCTAGCTCTCATATACCTAATTATAGGTTTTTAAAACATACGGTGGGCTTTGTACCTTATAAATCGGTTATTATGTGAGATAAGTAGATAAAATTAAGTGACAATTTAGTCTTGGACATATTGTACCTTTGTGGTGAAAATGGGTGAAGTCGGTTCGGGTATTACCTCAGCCCTCATGTACCATATATGTTGATTTTCGTTATTCTATTGGACTTTATACCGAATATATGGGTCTAAATGTGTCTTATCTTAATAAAAATATATCAATAAATTGCGAGAGTATAAAATGTGCGGTTGCATCCGAACTTTGGAAAAAAATTAGATAAAAATAGGTTCAAAAAGTTAAAAAGTTATTATTTATGAAATTTAAATTTATTTAATGAATATAAATTTCGCTTTTCATTATTAATCACCGGCATCGCCATTTTACTTTTTTTTTAATTATTTTAATTTTTATTTAAATAAAAAAAATTATGGACAATTACATGTGAAAATTTTATTTTTTATTATATTATTGTAGCTTTTGGTATGAATTTGTGAAAAAAATAAATAACTAAAATTTTGCGAAAAAAGTAAAATATTCGGAAACAATTTTTTTACCTTGACTATAAATTTATCAATTTCTATTTATAAATTGATTTATTTTATTAAAATTGCATTCTATGCGCTCAAACATGCCCAAACACACACGAGCAGAACCAGCAGACGCTCATAACGTCGACAGCGAGTGCTAAAAATGCATTAACCGACACGAGCTTATAACCACCAACTGCCTATAAAGTAGGTACTTCATTAAGCACCGACAGTGAACTTTCACAAACACTACAAACAAACACATAGATTTACATGCAAATGTGTCAAATAGTAAGCTGTCTGGTGTCTATGACTATGACTATCCACTTGCTGATTACCCGCTAGCGAATTAAGTGAATTGTTTTTGAATTTGATTGTGGCAATTGTGGCGCGGCATATCACGAGCGAGTAAGTGCCGGTCGCTTACAGCTAAATATACTCATACACGCTGGCAGCAACTAACACACGAAGATGTACCTTCATATGTTTGTAATGGCATTTACGTGTATGATTTTTGCACAGTGATTTGCTGATGATGATTTGCGCGCAAATTGCGCTGAAATCAAGAAATATCACGATTTCCAGCTGCAGCGGATTGCACAGTGCCACTAACGCTGGCATATGGGACGGCGAGAGTGTGATATTTTTAGTAGCTAAATTAAATTACCGGCAGCCGCATGCCACAACGACAACGGCAGCAGCGACTTAGATAATAATGCGCTGCAGCCAAGCCGACACACTCCCACCTGCAGCGCTGCCATCTATAATGTCACTCTTTGTTTTTGTTGTATTTTCAGTTGTTGTGTGTGTCATCAACCCTTAGCGTTTGTCAAGCCAGCCAGCCACCAAGCAACTAACCAATCGGTCACAGCCTTTTCCTCGCTTAGCGACTAGCAAAAGTCAACCCTTTCGATTTGAAGACAGTTGAACTTGCCACTCGCGTTGCATGGCGCATTATTATCATTCTATGTTTATTATGTTTTTTTTTTTTTTGCTTTTGTTTTGTCATCAGCACTCAAAGGGTTAATTGCATTGTCAACTTCATTGCACAATTTTCTCTTTAATTACACAAACACAAAGGACATCAGTCAGCGTACGCAGCAAGCCAAAAGCACAAGCGGACAAAGTAGTGGGAGTCGGGGTGTAGATGAGACGAAAATCGGTTTTTTCTTCGAGAGAGGGGAGTGTAATGAACTTGTTGGTTGTGTTTATTGGTAGTTAATGACTGACAAATTCGATGATTGATGGCATGCGTTGGACATAGACAATAACAAGGGAAAGGGTTTCTAATATGACGCCCCATCTCTTCTACATATATATGATCTATTAATATCAAATGTTCAAAAAAATTCCCCTGAGACGGCAGGTGGTCCTTGTTAAGGTCCTTGTTAAGCTTATGGAGTCTTACAGTAGCAGGCTAAGTTGGATAGCTTGTGCTTTCGAAGAACTTATCCTTGTGAACCTACTTCCATCTCGATAAAAAATTATTACGAAGGCGACCAAAGTTCCTCGAATTTGTCATAATTTTATGCATTCGAAGGTGTACCGACCAATCCACTTTGGCTCACCAAAATCTCTAGTCGAAGATTGCTAATGTGGCATATTATCTATTGAGATGTTTATTTACCTTGTTTGAAATCTTTGAACTGTGAGTTACAGGGCTATGAAATGAGACTATTCGAAGATGTTCTACTTAGATCCTTGGAACATATTATATTATCGAAATCTATTGTGTTTTTCGGAAACAAGCGATTAAGTCAGAAAACCTACGGACCGCTTCCTGAAGCCAGCAATATATAAAAAAAAAATCTAGAATAGCTAACGGAAGTGCCGTTACTTTTAAGAGAATTCGTTTAAATACTTTGTCTTTTGGTTCTACAACTAGATACATGGGAGTTCCAAGTACTTTAAAAGGAAAATAAACTTTTGAATTCGTCTTAAGAAGCTTAAAAGCTTGAGTTGAGCTTTGGAGGAAGCATAATTTGTAAAATATATTGTAACATTATTCAGATAGGCTTGAATAACATTCTTCAAGGATCTTATATGTACTAGTTGTATGAAAAATCAAAGAAGAATAAGAATCTGGAAGCTTAGAAGCTCAAAGTTTATACATATATGTGATTATCTAAATTATTAAACTCTTCACTTATGGTCATTAAGAGAGATGGGATGAATACAAATATAACATATATAAGGCTATCTTGGTACAAAGTTTAGTTCTGGAATCAAGTAGCTAAGAAAAAGAATTTTTATATGTAATATCAATGAAGGAGGGAAAGGAGAAAATTACTATTATAAGATTTCTCTAAATATTTCACTTGTCTCTAAATTGATTCGAGAGAATTCAAGATACTTTTAATTTGTTTCAGAAAAGTTGTCAAAAAGCTTAGACCAATAATTAATAATTTTTTACTCAAAAACCGTTATAAAGACTGTGAAAGCACTCAGCCTGGGAGCAAATGAAAGAAAAGTACTTTGTTTAAAAAGTCTCCGAGCTTTTGGAAACCTGTAAAAGTTTAATCACTCTTAACAAGCTCCGTAGCAACATGCTACCAAGCTTTCAGAGTTCACTCATAATTAAAGAATAATCAAATGCAAAAAATCACCTCTCAAAGCTCGAAGCTTAAAATAATTATTTTTATTATAAAATTCAATACAAACACTGATTTGCTGAACGCAAACTAATTACTCAAGCTTTAAAACGCTCAACGTTCAAAGCTTGTAAAATAATTGCATTTCTTCTGCGGTTTTATAGGAAAATTGAAATTAGCGCATTCCACTTTTAATTTGCAATCATCAATTCAATTTAAGTTCAATTGAATGCAAAAAAGCGGAGCGGACAGAGACGATGGATGGAATAAGAGCTGGTGGATAGAGGATAAGCTGCGGCTAGTGGACGGTCAACGAATACAGTGGAAGGCGACATATTTTTTCATATACATATATATGTAAATACATATACACCCAATGAGTTCAATCGAATTTCCGCAATTTCATTCAATAATTTCTTTATTGAATTGAGTCAAATTAAAACGAAATGTTGCAGCGAAAGCGAAAAATCGCAAAAACATGGCAAAACGAATGCAGAGAAGAATTTATTTTTTTTTGCGAATTTGCTTTTTTGTGGCCACACAAAGAATATGGCGGCCAATGGTAAGCCACACATGAACACATACATACTCATAAAAGTGAACTCCCGCATTGGCGTGGCTCCAATGGCGTGTGGTGGCAGCGCACTTGGCGCTCTTCCATTGAACGGCCAGTCATGCTTCACATACATTCGTCTGTGCATTGCCATCCCAGCTCCGACCAACGACCGTCCAATTAATTTGTGGTTTATCAATTTAATTTCAACGATATTTGTTACTTTGTTGCTTTTTTGTTGTTGTTGTTGTTGTTGTACATTACTGTTTGCACAAATTTTAATTTGGCGGCTTGACTTTGCATTTGGCATATTATTTTATTGGTCATTGGCGTTCAACGCCATGCAGCACAGTTAGGCTACATATGGTATGCTCCACACAGCGTTGGTTGAGGTACCAATAGTATCAATAGTACCCTCTTGGAAATCGGTAATATTTCGAATATTTCATGGTTTTACTTTTTCATATACCGATTTGTGGATATTGAAACCGAAAATGATCAGCATTTGACTCGTTAACAACGCTCAGCTGCTAGCTAAGCTGACTCTAATAAAAAATTATAGCATACCTTTAGGCTGTCATAGCCAAAATCTTAAGCTGTAGCAAATTAATTGCGATTTTTATCAAAGTTTTCGATTATGAAGTGATTATGTTCTCAAAAATTTGGATTTCTTAACGCTTCAAGACACCTCACCTATTTGTTTTTATACTCTCGCAACAAAAGTTGCTAAAGAGAGTATTGTAGTTTTGTTCACATAAAGGTTGTTTGTAACACCCAAAACTAAACGAGTCAGATATAGGGTTATATATACCAAAGTGATCAGGGTGACGAGTAAAGTTCAAATCCGGATGTCTGTCTGTCCGTCCGTCCGTCTGTCCGTCCGTGCAAGCTATAACTTGAGTAAAAAAAAAAAATATCTTGATGAAACTTGGAACACGTGTTCCTCGGCACTGCCACGCCCACAAAATGGCGATAACCAAAAACACATAAAGAGCTATAACTAAGCCATAAATAAAGTTATGAAAATAAAATTTGGAACATAGGCTCGCATTAGGGAGGGGCACATTTGAATGTAATTTTTTTGGAAAAGTGGGCGTGACCCCGCCTCCAAATAGGTTTTTTGTATATATCTTGCAAACCAATAAAGCTATATAAACCAAACTTTCTGCAGTCGTTTCTTTTAGCCGTTTCCTTATACAGTCCAAAAATGAATGGGCGTGGCGTCGCCCACTTATGGCTCCAAACCATATCTCAAGAACTATTCGACCGATTTCAATGAAATTCGGTATATAACACTTTCTTGACACCCTAATGACACGGGCGGCATATGGGCAAAATCGGTTCACAACTACGTCTACTTCCCATATAACTCGATTTTGAATTCCATCTGATTCGTTCACTTTATAATGTATTCATAAGGAACCAATGAAGCTAGCGGAATGAAACTTTACACAAATACTGTATTTGAGCTGTGACATCACTTGTGGAAAATTTGTCAAAATCGAACCATGACTTTTCAAGGCCCCTGATATCGAACATGAAGAACTCAGTGCCTACGGGTAATTTTTCACCAAAAATATCGGTAAATCTCTCAGATATTTTTATGTAATTCATTCCCTCTGAATTTTTTTCTTATAAAAGTTTCTCTCTGTACCTGAAATGGTAAAAATCGGGTCATAACTTCCCCCAGATCCCATATACCTAATTATAAGTAATATTAAATTAAGTGAGCGTATAGTCTTCGACACATTGTATCTTGGTGGTGAAAACGAGTGAAATCGGTTTAGGAATTACCTCAGTCCCCATATACTATTTATGACGATTTTCGTTATTCTATTGAACTTTATACCGCATATATGGGTCGAATTGTGTTATCTTTATAAAATTACATCAATAAATTGCGAGAGTATTAAATGTTCGGTTACACCCGAGCTTAGCCCTTCCTTACTTGTTTCAATTGTAAATGAAATAAATAGGCTTTAAAAAAAGGTTGAAAATGGATTGTGAAGCAAAATTCTTCTTAGGAAATGACTTTTTTAATAGATTTTTTATCCGAAACAACATATTTACTCTCCAACCTCAGTAGGTCGACTTTTATTGTGGGATTATAATACCTAATAATCACTGATCTTATCTACAAATCTATGATTCCAACATTTGAAAGATTTCAGTAATCCTGTGATATCATCTATTTTAGACAACAAAGAAAGGATTTTCAACGCTCTTAATATTGAAATTATTAAAATATAAGATGAAAACTTCCAATTTTACAGTTTACAAGTACTTAACATTTCCTACAAGGCACATGCGTAGCAATTCAGGCACCGTTCAGCCCATATTTGTTTCGATGGCGCCTCGCTCCTCGACTCTAAATGTTTCATATGCAAAACATGAGTTCATATCGAGATAAAAAAAACTTCTTTGGGTTCTATGTATATGTATATATACTCTGATACAATTAAGCCTGCGTGTGTGCTGCGTATGTCCAATGGCCTCTGCAGCTTTGTTGTTGGTCACAGTCAGTTATGGCAGTTGTGGAGCTTGTCTTTGGTAACTTGTTCGACAGTCGCCTTTTAATTATTATCAATTATTCAAAGCCATTTTTAATTGAGCACTTTTTTGCAATCAAATTGTTGGGGTTTTCTATATTTTCCTACTTTTGTTACTTAGTTTTGAGATTTCAAAGAATTTTTTAATTATAAAATTTTAATTCAAGTTTCCAATGATGATAAAATTTCAAGACCTTAATTTAGTTTTATTGGCCAAAATTTAATAATTTTTGAATTAAAAAAAATTCAAATTATTATTCAAAATTCATTATTAGTTAAAATTTTTTCAATTTAAATTGATTTTTTATTTTCTGTATATATTTTATACGTGAAAAAATCTAAAAGAAAAAATTATATCTAAAAATTTCATAAATCTCATTTCTATTTTTTAATTTTTTATGCAAATTCCTTTAAAAAAAACTTCTTTATATTCAAGAAATTTAATTTACTTGCTTTTTGATTTCCTCCTTTTTTCTTTTTAGCTTATGATTTAATTTAAGCGCTGAGTGCTGCATTATTAAATCGTGTGTAATTTCACAGGAAAGGCATGAAAGTAAACACTTCAACGCTGAAGGATGCCTGAAGTAGCCGTCGGTGCGGCGGCACTACAACGATTGGTAGCAAAAAAAAAGGAAGCTAAAATAGAAATGAGTGCCGAGTGCTATGGTGGAGATGCTTATCAGCAGGCAATGTTAATTGAGAGATTTCTGTATTCAAAATTGTATGATTCCTTGGTATATTTTTCGAAAGAAGAAGTGCCTAACTCAAAATAACACACTTTTGAGGAGTTGAACGGGACAAATAACTGTGATTAGTGCAAATTATTTGTAAAAAATTAATTTTAACACAAATCGGCAGAAAGTTAGTAAAGCTACAGCATAGCTATCGAATAGATTAAAAGCACTTTAAGTCGATTTAGCCTTTACTAAGCTACTGATTTTTCATTTAATTGGTATTGAAAAGCACCTTATTGTAGACGAAGGAGAGTCGACCTCATGTGAGTTTATCCTCATCCGTTCAAATTCTTGTAAGTAAGTACCGGATCAAGGTATTGATAAAAGTCAACGAATTAGAAACCCATACCTATTGCACTAGCATATAAAAAGGTCTAACATCAAGCTCCCCTTTCTACATTCTAAATTGAGAAGGAAATGATCTGAAATCTGCGACCTATAGCCTTTCAATAGACTTATTATAAAAAATAATTCAGAAAACTGTTTTATAGATATATATAGAGATCCAACAAGGAGATAGTGAAGTTTTTGTCATAAACTATAATTAACACATAAATCAATTATATAATGATTGGGTTGTATTCCTCGATAAGTATAGACCAATTTATTCCACCATTATTTCTTGCATATCTCTATTAAGAATATTTGAAATCATATTTTTATCAAGTTTTTAACAAAAATCTGTTTCCAAAATACTGATTTTATTAACAAAAACATTTCCGAACACCGATTTGAAAGTAATATAAATTATCTCTCGGGACATAAAAAATCGCATGATATTTATTTGAGATTTATAATTTCTGTCATGCGATTTTTTTTATTAAAAATGGTATTTTCTTAAATAGTATCATGAAATATTGGATTACAAAAGAGAAAATTGATCCTCAAAAATAATTTAAGAAAAAAAAACACTTGAAAAATAATACCCCAAAAATCGAACGAATGAAGAACTCGAGGTTAGAAAAAACATGAATTTCTAAAAATTTCTATCAATTGTTCCCAATAAAATTTTGTTACAGGTGATTTGTATATAAAATATTCGTAAATTATTCTTTTATTATTTTAATTAAATTACCTTATTTCCGTCTGTGAAAATTTTGACGACAATTATATGGCGGGTTTCCTACTTGGAAACCCGTCCTAACGTGCTTTGAAATAAAAAAAGCTGAAGTTAATACGAATGAATGCGCTGCTTTGCTGAGAAGGCAATTAGAGCTGATATTTTATTATATAAACTTTTTAATATATTTTAATCACTGTTTAATTCTGGGGACGCAGTTATATAACTATCTAAGATAATTTTCAGTTATTATTATTTTTAATATTTTATTCTATTGAAGTCCGTTATGTTTCAACTTTCACAACTTCACCAATTTTATTTAGCAAACAGTCGAGCTTTCACAGCAAACAATGATTTTTCATTCACTTGTATGTATGTCTAACAATTCTTCAACTCTTTGCTTTTCACACACACTCAGCACGCCAAACGTCGTAGAAAAATCACGTCCTTCTCTAAAGCGCACAACAACAATTAGAACAACAAGAAGTAAAGTTTTTCGTGCCACACAATTACGCGTTTAATTATCCACAAAATAGGCGAGAAGCGCAGCGAGGCGAAAGTCAGGTGAGTACAACAAACAACAAACACTTATGTATGTACATATATCTCTCGATGTATTTCCGCTAACACACGTGTAGCGTTGTAATTTAGTTTTACTTTAGTTTAAATATATAGAAGCAGAAGAAAAAAAGCATCCCATGGGTGGGCGTCAAAGTTTCGCTGCTTACGGTTAAATTGCACTTTTCTACTTTGATGCGCGCGTGTTTCGCATATAATAGCAACAACAACAACAATGCGCTTTAGAAAGTTTTTAAGTTTTTTCACACTTAGTTAGGTAAAGGTAAATTTTCTTGTTGAAGTTGATGTGTGTTATTGGTCCGATTTTTTTTAGAAGTTTCAAAAGTTTAAAGCATTTTTGAAGCTCTGTTGAGTTCTGGGAGGTTTTTTGAAGATTTTACAATGTGTTTGTTTTACAGTTGGGTGTGAGAGACTTCCACTGCTGATATTTCAAAGGGCGTTTAGTTGAGGATTTTTTTATTTTTGGGTTTCTTATTATTGGATTTTTTATTTAGTTTTTGAATTAATTTTTGTGTTATTTATTTTATGCGAATTTTATATTGAATTTTCAAATATTTTTTTGGAGTATCTAATGTATTTAATATTTATTTTTTAAATTTTATTATGTAAGTTAATTTTTTGCTGATTTTTCAACCAGTGAATTTTCAACTATAAAGATTTATATATTTCTTTTATTTCTCTTCAGTTTTTATGTAATTATTGGTGCCACTTTACAGATCTAAGTACTTTAAATACTTTTAGTTTTCAGATTTCATTTTTTTATTGATTTTAATAATGTAAATTTTTTGTGGAACTTTTTTAATGCAATTTGTATTTATAATATACATAAGTCAGTAATAAATTTTCACTTAAAAATATTTATCAGATTTTTTAGATAATTTTCTTGGCTTTAAAAATATATTTTCATTTATTTTAATTTTATTAATTTAATTTTTTTTATATAAATTGTTTTATATGGTAAAATATTTTTAAATTTGAATTTTATTTTTTTTTATTACAATCAAAATATTTTTCACGGAGAAATCTCATAAAAAATAATGTTTTTGCAATTTTTTATTGTTTTTGTTGTTGTAATATTTTTTTGTTCGTAAAATATTTTAAATACTTTTAGTTTATGTGTTAAAATATTTTTTCACAAATTTTATTTCAGCTTCACACACAATTCATCAACATTTCTTATTGAAATCCAATGTGCAACCGCGTGTTGCACGAAATTCAAACTGAACACTAATTTTTGCGTTATTTTCCACAAAAACACACACGCCGCACAGAAAAAAATAGCATACAACCGGATAACGGTACAATGCGTGCTTACACGTAAACGGCTCGCTAGCGAATGATCTAATATGTTTGGTGGCTGTTGCTCTAATTTGAATTGATTATGTTGTACGGCTGGCGTTCCTGCGGCGCGACGGCACTGTGTTGTGACAACAACGACGATTTAGCTTTGGCTTTGGCTGCTGCTGCTGCGACTATGGCGAACGACTGATGATCGGCCGTGCGGCATGCCACATGCCGTGGCACACACACAAGGAGCAACAACAACAACACAAGCTTAATGCGCTGCAGTGTGAGTTAGAGGGTAGGGCGTGTGGCGGCGCCTTAATGTATGCTGCTGACAATTCACTTTGTGTTGTTGTTGCTGTTCGAGGCGCGCTTGGGGTGAGTTCGCACATTCGCTTATTTGTTTTGTTTTTGTATACGTTTTGTTGTTGCAATTTGTGTGTGTGGCTTTGTGCGCTCAATGGGCTGTCCTTATGGCGCACATTTCCCCTGTGCCAATGAGAATTTCCCGCTATTTGTGCCAAGTGGCAGAGCGAATGCGCATGCGCTGACTCTCTTTAGGTTTCTGAATGTTGCTGTTGTTGTTATTTTTTTGTTTTCAAGTTATTTTATTTGAATTCCCCACATGCTTCACATCTTACACTATCGCCAACTCAGCAGTTTCTTTCGGCTGCCGCAGTTTCTTGTTGAAACTCACACATTATAACGGATTTTTTCGCACAAGTAAAATTGAATTTTCATTGCCTGCTTATACAGCCATTCTTTTCCCCCACTCCATCGTCTCCCCACGTCGCTCATAGGTTTATAGTAACTCCCGGCGGTAACGGTATCCTTGGCAAGCCATCCTTATTGTTACAATTCTCATTTCTTGGTAATTTTCTGCGCTTGTTGTTGTTGTTCTTTCGTTTTTTTTTTTTCATTTTTATCCGCTTTCCTGAGTACTTTATTTTATTACAGCAATTTGAGGTTGATTTTTTGTGCACTCAATGTTTTCATTTTGATCCGAGCACTTTATTGTTGTTGTTGTTTTATGATTTTTTGCTCCTTTTCCAACTTAAATTCACAACAACTACAGCTACTAATATGACGGCAAATTCATTGCCGCGCTCTATCGCTCTATCACACACACTCTCTCTCTCGCTCTTACTCACCATGGCACTCACGTTCTCCTTTTCTTACGCATCTAAATGCGATGTTGTTGTTGAGAGCATTGTAAAGCAAAAAAAAAGTTGGTATTTCTGTCATCAGCCCCTCCCTTTCCATCACATCACTCACTCACTGCCGCACACTCTCAAGTGGGTGGTGACCACAGCTTGTGCTGCCATCTCCGCTGCCACCGCCGTCGCCGCTACGGCATCACTTACCGCTCCGAACGATTACTCACTGTGGAATTTATTTGGGATATCATTTTTGACAACTCAATTTATTTTTATTAATTTTCTGCTCTTCCTTCGTCCGACGCCGTCAGTCGCTGCTGCACGCTCGTTAACTTTCGCATTGCTGCCATTACTCCAAAAGCAATCTCTCTCTGCTACTAACGCTTAGCTGACCACCCACCAGCCACCTTGTTGGCTGGCGTCCGCGTTTCACTCTTCTCTTCCCTCCTCTTCTCTCACTTCGTCTCCTCCTTCCCCGTTCGATGGTGGCGCCACACCGACCACATTATGTGTAAGTGAATTTCAGTTAATTTATTATCGGGAATTATTGCCTTTATTGTTATGGTTATTCCACACTCTCTATTCCATTTCTGCTCAACTCCATCCATAAGCTAACGGTGTAAATGTTGCAATCAAATTGCCAGCCTGCCACACATTCGGAGGCCACTCAGTAGGGCTTGTGCGCTCCATCATATTCTTTACCCCCTTCATCCTTCTTCGCTTTAGCTTGCTTCAAGCCGCATACTCGTACATATAACGGTGTATACGAACAGCCGCTGACTTGGTTGGCAGCTGTACGCTTATAGGTTGTTTGTGGTGTCGTTTAAACTGACTGCTGAATTGTGGCGGCTGCCTGGTGTCATCACTGAGCTGCAATTAGGAAATGAATTTGTTGAGAATCACAAGCACACGTTCGCTTATTTGTTTTTTTTTTTTCTTATATTCGGTAGCTTCGTGTGTGTTCTCGTTTTCGTAGAATGCTGTGTGTGTATTTCTGTCTTTCAAATTGGCTGAAGGCTTTTTGTCAAATGGCAGGACATTCATGGAAATAATGAATTTTTATGCACAGATGTAAAAGTTATTAGAGTTAGTGCTGCGAAAGGGTTAGATAGCGAACGGTAAACGAGGCTGAAGAGTCGGTAAATTAATATTTCTATTTATAAGCTTTGTATGGAAAAGCTTCATTTTTTGCCACTAATCAATATTTATATTCAGACCACTTAATCGTCATTATTTTTTATTAACCAAAACCTTGACCTCAAATTTTTTGTACTGATTTCAAAGAAATGTATCGAAATTCTTCATTACTGGTCAAACCAAATCAAAAATGAGAGAATTAAAACCTTAGAACCGAAGTAAGTTCACAAAAATGAGACTTTCAGAGCTTAAAATCGATCCTCAAGACCTGATAGTATGTGTTCAGGTTAATAGAAGTTCGATAAATTTCCGCTTCATAGGCGAGTTGTTCCGGAAAAGGCTACTTACTCGAAAGACATTTCTCTCGTGCAACAAACTATGTTTTGATTCGATATTTATTATTCCAACAAATTTTTTTCACAAATGTCAATCCCTTTCGGAGTGAGTATGGTTAATCCGACAGATATCTAATTTTGAATACATTTGGTTTTCTTCGTTTTTTTCACTTATCAATATATATATATATACATATATGTATTTATGAATAACCCTTAACCCAAAATGTTTGTACTGACTTCGCAGAAATGTATCGAAATTCTCCAATACTGGTCAACTCCAAGAAAAAATAAAGAATTAGAATCTTCTCTTCTTCTTCTTGACTGGCGTAGACACCGCTTACGCAGTTAAAGTCGAGTCCACAACAGCGCGCCACGCAACTCTTCTTTTGGCAGTTTGGCGCCAATTGGTAATACCCAGTGAAAACATGTCCTTCTCCACCTGGTTCTTCCAACGGAGTGGAGGTCTCCCTCTTCCTCGGCTTCCACCAGCGGGTACTGCATCGAAAACTTTCAGAGCTGGGGCACTTTCGTCCATTCGAACAACATGACCCAGCCAGCGAAGACGCTGTCTTTTTATTCGCTGGACTATGTCTATGTCGTCGAACAACACATGCAGCTCTCATTCCATCTTCTGCGGTATTCGCCGTTGCCAATGTTTAAGGGACCATAAATCTTCCGCAAAATTTTCCTCTCGAAAACTCCTAGTGCCGTCTCATCGGATGTTAACATCGTCCACGCTTCTGCACCATAATGAAGGACAGGAATGATAAGGGACTTGTAGGAGTTTAGTTTTTGTTCGTCGAGAGAGGGCTTTACTTTTCAATTGTCCATAGTAGCACCTGTTGGCAAGAGTGATTCTGCGTTGGATTTCAAGGCTGACATTAGTATCGGTGTTGATGCTGGTGCCAGATATACGAAATTATCTACAACTTCAAAGTTATGACTGTCAACAGTGACGTGGGAATCTTAGAACACAATAAAGATCGTAAAAATAAAACACTCAGACATCTTGAAACTTCAAGTGACGAATTTTTCGATGAAATTACAAAGCATAGACGGTTCCAAAAAAGACTAAAAATTCAGTTAGGGGTTGGTCGTTCGTGTAACAAGCTATGCTCTGGTTCGATATTTATTATTCCAACAAATGGATTCCAGATATGTCAATCCCTTTAAGAGTGAGCCTGAGTAAACTGACAGTCTTAGACCACTTAGATATGTATATATAACTGCCTCTAAAAGGAAATGTCAAACAACGGTCGTGTGTCTGCAAGAGTTTTAATAATTTTAGAATTTTCTTAAATTTAGAATTGTGAAATTAATTTTATTCTATTCTAATTTCTATGGAAGATTGTTTGGAACGTTTTTTAGCGCTTTGGTTGCAGTAATCGCCCAGGTGATTTGAGGTGCGGATTGGACGCGACAACATTTATAGGCTGATCAAGAGCAAGGCCAAGATCAAGATGGAAGGACGAATTGAACGAAGATCTGAAGAATCTCCGACTGGAAAATTGAAGAGAGGCCGCAAAAGACAGAGTAACTTGGAGGCGTATTGTTCAGCAGACCAAAGCTCACAAAGAGCTGTAGAGCCAAATGATGATGATAATGATGTGAGGTGTTTAAGTTTCGAATGATTTCAATTGTTTTTTTTTTTTAATTTTTTGTTTTCATTCGAAATACATCCGTTTTTAAGACTCACTTTCAAGGTGTTATTGCTATTTAGACTATATTACAGTTAGTTCTTGGACCGTCACTTGCATGGTCTTCTATTCAATGTTTTTTATGCTCTCCGTGTTTTTACTATACTATTGTCTCCATGTAGCGAATGGGATAAGTGTACTCGCCATAAATTCGATAAGCTCTGTATACTTTTAATCCGAACTCCTTTCTCAATCTATGGTAAAGTTCCTAATTTTTGGGACTTGTGAAAATGAAAACTCGAGCGAATTCAGATGAACTTATACTTTCCATCAAAGAAAGTGAATTTGAAACTTTTGAATGATTTTTTAAGTTTGGCTACCGCTAAAGAGACCCCAAAACACCACACCAAAGTACATATTATTTGGGGTACAAATTGATGTTATGAAATTTCAAACAACTTTTAATTGTAGTTTTAACTTTCGAATAGTTTCCCAGAGACTACTAATGCTTTATTTTTTATACGCTTTCTGAACTAATATAAACAAGAAAAAACGTTAACTTCGGCTGTACCGAAGCTAATATACCCTTCACAGGTGCATTTCTTTTAGTAACCATGTGTTTAAGCAAATCTAAAGACGTAAGAAAAAGTAAGTAAAAAAAAGAAAACATTTTCCTAATTCTTTTTAGCCGGGTTGTTTGCTAGAAACATTAAGGTTATATAGTTAACCGATCTGAACAATTTCTTCGGAGATTATATTATTACCTTAAGCAGTAATCCATGTCAAATTTCGTGAAGATACCACGTCAAATGCGAATATTTTCCATATAAGCCATTGATTCCGATCGTTCGGTTTGTATGGCAGCTATATGCTATAGTGAACCGATCTGAACAATTTTTTCGGAGATTAAATTATTTCTATGAACAATAACTCACACCAAATTTCGTGAAGATATGTAATAAAATGCGGAAGTTTTCCACACAAGCCCTTTATTCCGATCGTTCAGTTTGTATGGCAGCTATATGATATAGTGGTCCGATATCGGCAGTTCCGACAAATGAGCAGCTTTTTGAAGAGAAAATAACTTCTGCAAAATTTCAAAACGATATCTTACAAACTGAAGGACTAGTTCGTATATATACAGACAGACAGACGGACGGACAGACAGACGGAAATGGCTAAATCAACTTAGTTCAACATACTGATCATTTCTGGGTGTTAAAAACTTCGTGACAAACTTTATATACCCTGTTCAGGGTATAAAAAGTGTTTTCTGTCGCTTTCGCTCTCTGAAAATATTTAGAGTAAGTAACGTAAAGAAGAGTAACGTTTTTCCTCAATTATTTCTGTATGGAAATGAATATACCCACATAAAAATTCTTTAAATTCTGAAGAAGCACATTTCTCATTTTGATTTCATTGGCTTTGTAAGTGAAAAATATTGGTTTTCATCTCTATGTTTGGTCTCAATTGTAGTTTCTTCCACGAAGTTCTATCCAAGGGCTCACATAAAATAGCTATTCAACCATCTTTGGCAGAGAAAGTCCAACAAAAACAGATGTAAGCACTAAATAATAGCTTGAACTACTTTTAAAATTAGAATAACTACACAAAAAGTATCTGTACTCAAGGTATTGGGTCGAAACTACTGAGTAGCCTGAACTATAGTCTCCAATATTTAAAAATTTTAGAAAATAGGTATCACCTTTCTGGTTGTAATATGAGATCAGTAATCGTAACACTCTCTGATTGATTTAAGTGGCCAACGAGAACTTTTTTATAACCACTTTTAAACCAATAAAATGGAGGATCATAATTTATAGATATCCTGAGCACATTAAAATGAACAGTGCCGCAATGGAGGACTATAACTACTAAATGTATGTATGCTACACAGTATACAGTTATGTGAGTAAGTAAGTGCCACATAGAATTTATGACCAGCTATTGGACGCTACCGACGCACTCATAAATTTCAGCAAATGTACCAATCGATGGAGTAGCGCAAGGAAGGCGAACTCGAGGCAAATAAACGTAAATGTAATAAAAATAACAGCAACAACAATTTACTATGCCAATGGCTGTGGTAAATATGTACATATGTGCTATGTAGGATGTGAAATGTACGTGAGTAAATAAATAAATAAATACATTGGAGTAAAGTGAATAAATGTTTGCTGGCAATTTGGCATTTTTTATTGCATTTGCCGCATCAATAAAACCGCAATGTAATTTAAAGTGAACGCATTACCGAACGCCACAACCAACACACACACAACCTAGATATGTAGGTGTAGTAGGTGAAGGAGGTGGACGGCTATCGTTAACACACACTCACATACATACAGAGAGAGGGAGGCAGAGGCATTAAATTTTATTTAAGTATATGAAAAGCGTTTATGTGTTTTTTTTAAGTACATATGTATATGCATGTGTGTGTACATAACCTCACAAACACGCACACACATACACGAAGACACTCAAACCTCCTCGCGGCCAATTGGTAGCATGAGTGACCATAAATATTGTAAATACGGCAAAATGGCGAATTGCCCGCGCTACTTTTATGTGCCTGCACACACTTATGCAGAAGCGAGTAAGAGAGTGTTTGAAGTGAAGGCAGGCTGCAGGATGCTGCGTCCGACTTGAGAAACCAATAAATTTGTGCGTTACGGTCTTTACCGACTCATTTAGCTAAACTCGTGGAGGCGATGAGCAGCCACAAACTAAATGGCTGGGCGGTAGGCCAAGTGAAAATTTACCGTTACAACTGCGACTGCGACCATAAGCATGGCAAAACACATTAAATGCGCACAGGAGCACACACACAGACACATGCAGGACCTCTAGCGGCGCACCAAAGTAACCAATTTTGTAAATTGAAAGCAGAAATGTAAGCGCATCGTTCATTTAAGTCCAGCGCCACTTCACTCTGCTGCACTCCCGACCCCCGACTGCTCCGCTACGCTGTCAACTGTTTTACGCTTTATAAGTAACTCGAGCAAATTGTGGCTGCCACCCGTTTGTAGAGTAATGGAGCAGCGCAATTTCACTTGCAATAATTCATTGGCCTCATCAGCCCACGGTTTTGGGTGCACCCCCCCTAACGCCATTTTGTGGGCCATGGAGTTATGTGCATTAAGCGTTAGTATATATACATATAGTAAATATATATGTATGTTTGTTGAAAAATTCCGCCACACAACTCACACAGTTGGAATGAAATTAATTATTTTCCATTAAACTTAAGTAGAATATAAAATTTCCTCGAAAGGCAATTTAGCCAGTCAAGTGCCCATATAAATTACATCAATTTCATACCACCTACAGCAGAAGTGAAATAAAACCAACAGCAACAACAACAACAAATGCAGAAACTATAAAAAATTCACCGTTATAGTTGTGTACGTGTGTGTGTGTGTTGGTGTAAACAAGTATGAGTGAGCCGTGAGCCTGGCGCACGCCTTGCGGTAAAATGTGTGAGTGAGCGAGCAATTGCAAATCTCATATTGTTGTTGTGGGTGGCCACCAATGCCACAGCTGTGTCTTTTCGAGCTCCATGTAAGCGGCAAGGATGTTGAGTTGTGTTACTGCAAAGGATGGTAGCAGTGGAAGCAATGAAAGTAAGTAGGATGGTGCCAAGATCAGACAGGTCCGAATAATACCAGCCCAAGAAAAAGAATAACATATCACTTGGTAGGCATTTGGCAATGCAAATCAACTTCAAGAGCCCCAGAGTTTTTTTTTATTGAATTTTAAGAAATTTTTTCTTTCAGAAATACTTCTAAACAATCTCTATACTGAGTCTAGACCAAAAGTCAATACTCGAAAGCCTACCTATATACAGTTCCATAATTAATAAATAAAAAGATATTACAAAAGGATTACAAAATTGTTACATATATCAAGGCGCCACATCCCTTGTTCCTTGATTTTCGACTGATAAATTCCACTGTGAATGGACTGCTTAACGTTTTGGGTAAAAAATGTATATCAGCTTTGTGAAAATTTATTAGAAATAATATTAACAGTCTAACAAATTGGAAAATGTATAGCAAATCTTTCGTATGAAATTTGGTAAAATATTTTTGAGAGAAAGTGATTCCAGAATTTCATATTTCATTTTGATAACATTTTACCATTTTGGATTTAGTCAGAAAATACTCATGAAGGAAAAGAATTTAGAATATTTAATTAGCTTCTACAAACTCTCTCTTTCTCTGATAATATGGGTACTTCTGACCATAACCAGAAGCTTTTTCAAGTTTCTTATGTATAAAGGTATAAGCGCTAATTCATTTAAAAAAAATTATATTTGAACTCAATACTTTTAATCTTTAAATCATCTTAAGAAATTAATTAAATTATATTTAGACGGTTTTCAACCTACTACAAGTAAAAAACTATCTTTTAGGAAATTTTCTGCCTAAAAATATTTTTTATAATGTTAATTTATATAAAAATATTAAACTATATCAACTAAGTGGAAAGTAATAAAATTATCACCTTTTTCAATTTTTTGTTTCCCTGAAATATTTGTTTTTTATTTAAAGAACTCCCCTATACCATAGCTGATACCCTAAATATATTGTTCTTCAAATTTTGGTTTTGTCAAAGCCACGTGCATAGTAGGTGTCTCGCGAAATCACAATCGACCAACGACATCAACAATAATTAAGTCAATATGTGAAAATGCGTGAATCATGACTCTATCTATACACTCCGGGATCCAAGTGACGATCATAGATTGGACTGCCTGTAAAACACGCAGTGAACTCCACTAGTTATCCCTCAAGTTATGAAGTTCTACTCAAATAATTTTACTCAATTATCTAGAAAATTAACTTCTACATACAATTATTGGAACATTTCAGAGGAGAATGTGCTGCTGCTGCGGAACTATACACCATGTCCAAAATCAATAACCGATTAAGACATTTTTTGAATTCGACTTTGCATTGCTGTCATATACACCGTATACTCAGAACCTTAATTTACCAGCGACTTTTTAATGTTCTCAGACCTCTAGAGAAATCTCGCTGGAACGAAATTTAGCAACAATGAAAAGGTAACCGACAAATCTGAAGTCTCTTTTGAAGAAGAATTGCAAAGCTATGACGAAAATTTGGAATATCTCTATAATAAATTAGGATTTATCCTTGTTTTACCTTAAAACGATACGACTCTTCAGCTCGTAACTTCCAAATAAAAGTGATCAACTTGAATAAAAAGAGTATTAATATAGTCAAAACATTTCCAGGGCGTCAATAACTATCTGAACCTAGCATATTGTTTTTGGTTCAACTTTTCGAAAAGATAAAATTGGATGTTATCGATTCAGAGAAATCTAGAAGGAGCTTAACTCAAATGGAATTCATTCTAAGTATCTCACTTCAACTCATCCAGAAAAAAATAAACTAATTCCGTCAAGCCAAGCTCAATACTTTACTTGTCTTACTTTCTTAGCAATCATTTCGAACGAAGCATATTTTCATTCAACTAAGAGCTGAGTTTAGTGCAATCGAATTTTTTGCTTTGCTTCGCGTAAACTGAATGGCTGCGCTGTGCCGTAGTAAGCAAGACAGTCAAGCGTGCAGCTTGCAATATTTTCGATGAATTGGAAATTATGTCGACTTGAATACTTTTTGGCGATTTGAGTCAACTGTTGAGTCTTACCTGAGTGAAATTTATAAATCTGATTAAAATTATATTTTTAAATGAATGGAAGAGCAGAATTGGATGTATAGGATTATAAGATTATAATTAAGATTTTGGGGTAACATGGTAAAACACTTGATTGACTGTAGATTGACGTTAAAGTCCACTTCTTCCAATAATATATTTAGACATATTTCCTGAAAGTTTAGGTCAGTGAGTACAGATTAAATACACTATATTTTTTAGAACATATTTTCGGTGTTATTGTTGGAATAAGTTGAGAAAAAATACAATTATTATCGAATATGTTTTCAGCATTTAAAACTTATTCAATTTTAGTACAACTCTTTCAATAAATTGTACAACCATCGGAGCATATGACAGCAACTGTTCTACTGTATAAACAGCAGTCATTATTGGTTTTCAATAAAGATGCTCCAATTAGTAGATTTTTATATCTGATTTGAAGCCTCAATAATAAGGTCCAATTATATCATTTACTTACGAATGACTTTGATATTTCACAAAATACTCGTTCTAGAACACGAGTCTGATTCGAAGTATTTTTCGCAGATTTTGGTTCATATTTTAGTGGACTGGGCAAAGCTCACTTAAATTCCAATAACTCTATCGACAATCAAGCTATATCAGTAATTTGGAAATTTTCATATCTAGCTGTCATAGCTCTTACAAAAATTATGAATATTTTGGAGACTGTAGTGGACGGTACAATATATTAAAAAAAATATTATTGAACAGTGGTCCACGCAGTAGAAAAAAAGAGATGAGAATTAATAATTCGATAATGTTTCATACTTTGTATAAGTATTCGAGTATAAAAACTAATATTATAAATAATAAGTTTTTTTAGGCAAACGCGAGGGTAGCTGCAGAGCATTCCAACCAACGATTAATTAAAAAAAGTATATAATGAAATTTCACGTTTTTTACATAGTTTTTACTAATAATCTGCACTATAATTTGCACTATAATCATGGTCGATTTAGTTACTAATGAACCAACCCTAGTAAAAAATTTAAAAAAGTACTCTAACTAGAAAAATTGTATTTATAGTAAAAAAAAAATATTTTTAAATAAAAAATATATTGTCTGTTTGTTATAAAACATAGCAATAATTTTAATCTAATTAAAATATTTTATTTTGAACAAAAAAGTAGTATAAGTATTTCAATAAAATTCCAATTCTCGATCACACAAAAATTTCAGATCACAGCATATGGACCTTCACCTAACCTGATTTCGTTTGGAATGACCTTAAAATAAAAGCCTGACTGATGACTTTTGGCAAATACCGAACCTCGACAATAAAAATCAGGTTACTACCGGTCCAACTTTTTACACACCCATTTGCATTATTACGAAATTTACAATTCGGCAAAATAAAGTTATTACAACAAACATTTTCATATGTTTTATTTAATAATTTTCGCTAACAACAGCAGAAAATTGCCACAGCATTTACATTGCTGCGTTTACTTACAACACCTAAATACTTCGCTTTAGTATAAAAGACCCAACGCAAGCGGTTTGAAATCATCAGTTCACTTCAGCAGCTTCACAGTTCAAGTTATTACAAGAACCCAACACAACTCAAAATGAAATTCTTCGTTTGCATTGCTCTCTTCGCCGCCGTCTTCAGCGTTGCATTGGCCGGTCCCACCAGCAACAGCGGTGCCGCCGCCGAGCAGGAGGCCAAAGCCGAACAAAACTTACAAGCCGTGAACCTACAGTCGGCCTACGATTTGACACGTTTCCGTAAATCCGCTTATGGTGGTGGCGCCGGTGCCGCACCTAGCATTCCAGCACCACCCTGCCCCAAGAACTACCTCTTCAGCTGTCAACCCAACTTGGCGCCAGTCGCTTGTGCCGCCCCAGCACCCGCACCAGCCGCATACGGCTCAGCCGGTGCCTACTCAGCACCCATCCCAACCTATGTGTACTAAAGCGTGAACTACGGAGGATGAAGACAAAGGACAAAGGAACAATCTAGCGGTCTAATGATGTGTGGCAAAAGTAATAGCTGCGCAAGCAGTTAATTATTTTAGTGAAAATAATAAAAAAAAAAATATTTAAAGCATTGAAAAACTTGATTTGTCATTATTGAATATTGGTTAGGCGATTTCGATTTGGGTTGGTAACAAGAAAATGTTCTTTCTTTCTTGAAAATGTTTGCTCATTTTGGTTTGTTGGGTATTAAAATGTTGACTCAGATCAATTTTCTGAAGTACTAAGCTGCATTTATGGCTTACTATTTGTTGCTGAGTAGTAAATTTAATATTTTTGCAAAGCTCTTGAGCTCTACTAAATTTTAACAATTTTCGGCACAATGAACTTCCTACAATTTTCGCTTAATCAGCAGAAAATCAGCCTACTTTACAATTCTCCAATAAAAAAATATTTATTCTTAATATATAAAATGTTCAGTATGAAAGACGATTTTATTTCCGAGTCCGTCCGTCCGAACGCCTGCTTTTACTAGCAATAAAGTGATATATATAATATAATAGATATATGTAGGTGGAATCCGATTATTGCAGCACCTATAAAATGCCTTTACTCAAAAAAATTGTTAAATTTTATAATTTAGTTACCAATGAAACTACCGAAGTTAACTACCCGAATCTGAAACGAAGGGTCACTTTTTAACTATAAAATAGATAGTTCAAGCAATGATGATGATACATATATATATATTTCCTATAGGTATGTGAAAAGTCTGATCGAAAGATGAACAAAACGAAGACGGGCTCTTCATCAGAAGAAAATCGTATTTCTCAGATAAAATAGAAGATTTTTTAATAAGTGTATAGTAAAAACTAGATATGAGCTAAGTAAAGACAAAGTGCAAGCCGAAGAGAGGTGAATAGAAGAGAAAAGTTCGATCAAATCCAAGACAGATCCGATGGGTATTGAAAAATCGGAGTATGGAGGTAAGCTCACTTGATTACGACTTGATCTTATATCTGAAAATTATGATCAAAAGATAAAAAAACGAAAATGGTTCATTCCTCAGAAAATATGTATATTTCTCGGAGCACATAGTAGATCTTCAGGAGAAACTACAGAGAGGCTAATTGAAAACGAATGAGAAATATTGTAAGCCGAAAAGAAGTGAAAAGGTCGATGAGATCAAAGAAGTACTTGAAAGAACCTGACGGGACCCATGAGAGCCAATAATTACTGACTCGAGGAAGAATATCGGTATTGAAAAATCGAAGTTTCGAAGCAAACTCACTTTACTCCGACTTGATATTATATGTGAAAACTTTGTTGATCAGAAAAAAAAACATATTTCTCTAGGAACGTAGTAGATCTTTTAATAGGTGCCGAGAACTATGAAAAGGCTAAATGAAAGCCGATGAGAAACAAACAGAGTCGAATAGCAGTGAAAAGGTCGACGAGATCCATGAGGACCTGATGGAACCAATCAGAACCATTCTAATGGGTTCTACCCTTTAGCGTATTATAACTGATGATGAAGCGACGGAAATGAAAAATCAAAGTTTAGTTTGTCTTGATTCCGACTTTATTCGATTGATGTATTAATATACATGAGATATCTTAAAGAAAATTAATAAACATTCTCTTTTGAATACAGAAAACAGATTAAATCCATCGGGATCTTCATTTAGCTTCCGGATGACCATGATTTCCGTTACTGTCGTTGGTTATATACCTGAAGAAAGGTAACTGAGTTCAAGAACCATGTACCATGATAACATAGTGGCAATAAAAATTTCATGGCATAAAAAATATTCAAAAATAATACCTCAAATGTTCAAAGCTCTTTGATGTTCTGATCATCATTTTTAAACTTAACATAAAATCAAAATCCATCAATTTTTCGGAAGTCCCAATTGAACATGTGTCCCTCACTAAAAATCGCAAAAAATTTAATGTCAATTAATTTTCCCCGGCGCAATTCAAAGTGTAGCACAATGGCCTTTTCCTTCCTTTTGAAGTCTTTAAAGGCACTTACCACTAGTAATTTCAGCATAGTATATTCCTTGTCTTTAAGAGACCTCAAGATAATCTTTTAAAATTCAATATAGAAGCTTAACTGTCCCTCACAATTCATTTAGGGAAGCCATAATCCACAATACCACCCTTTGTTGCTATTGTTCATAATATCTATTTAAATTGAACTCAAATGCGAATATTTTAATTTGCAACATTTTCCTCCGCCACACAATGCCATGCAATTCCTTTTTTCGCTTTTAATTCAATTTCGCTAATTTATAAACAATTTCATTTGCCAACTTTGAGTTCTGGCAGCAAATTGCTTGTGACACTAAAACCCAACAACAACAGCAAATACGGCAAAAGATAACGATAAAGAAGAGAGTTCAGTTGGAATAATATAATAAAGAGTATGAAGAAATAAAACACAAAAAATAATAATACAAAAAGCCGAAATTAAAAATGAAAAACGAAAAACAAGTCTTATATAAAAAGTAAACTAACTGAGCAACCAACAGGAAAGCATCAGCAAACGAGCAAAAAGACATTTTATATAAAGACAACAGCAACAACACCAACACACACACTTTCATTTACAAGGCACGGGATGAGACGAAACGAGCTGAGTCGACAGTGCGGCTGCTGCTGATGCTGCGTCGACTGCAGTTGGAGAAATGCTGATGCGAAGATTTAATAAATGAAATTGGTGTGTGATTAAAAACACAAAAACCAAACGAAATCCATCTAATCAACTTTGCTCGCCCCCCAAACCCTGCCAACACAAGGTAGTCGCAGTCGACAGTGCGCCGCAGCTGCCACACTCACATACACACCCAAGCATACAGAACAACAGTACAACAACACAACAGTACAATTACAATCTGTACAACAACAACAAACGCCCACTTAACCATTTGTTAGGTGTATGCGTACAAAAGTAACAAAAACATCAAGTGAACAGGAATTCAGCCATTTTGCAATGAGTAAGCATGGCTCACAGGCAGCACAACGCCGACTGGGTGCTAACGTTGTCTTGCCGTCGGTAGACAGCAGCGCACAGCCATCTTCAACACCATTGCCACAAATAACTGTGTGTGTGTGTAACACGCATTGCGCTGTATATGAAGATGAAGAAACCGAAAAGGAAGATGTAGAAAATAACATCACAAAAAAGTCATGTGTGCCTGTCTTCCACTCACACACTTGCAATTGGGGAATGTGCATTATGGGCGGAGCTAAGTATGTTTGGTGCTGTGTTGAGCGCTTGCTGTGGTGCCGCGGAAATATTGGGTTATTTTCAAGATATTCATGTTTTGTGAAACTGAGGTGTAGATGGCGCTCCAGGTAAGCAAAATGGTTTGTGTCTCTGATTACTTTGGCAGCAGAGTGTTGCTTGTTGAAATAAAAAAGGGCAATTATTGGTGGTTAGTTCACAACTTGGGTAAATATTTGAAATTTTAACACAAAGAATGGATATGACGAGTGCCAAGACGGTTTCAAACGGAAACACTATATATTATTATACAGTGGAACTTCCATAACTCGAACTTCTATAACTCGAAGATCTACATAACTCGAACACTTGAATTGGCAATAGCGTTTAGAAGCTAAATTTCATACAAATTTCCTTCCATAAATCGAACTTTTTGGACAGGGCATTACACAAAATTTAAAATTTGTCTATCGAGTTGAATCTTAGAAGAGCCCCTCTATATCTTATGAGCGTATGAATATAAAACTTTTTGCGAATTAAATAAATAAAACTGGGTATAAATCTATATTTTACTGCTTTTTGAAAAATTATATTTTATTTTTTAAATTCTATAATTCGTAGCCTCTCTAACTCGAAGTTTTTTTGTGGATTATGGTGATTCGAGTTAGAGAAGTTCCATTGTATATATGAAATGGTCTCAAATTATTCTTAAAGATGTTTGGTAAGTGTTTTGAATTAATAGTCCGACAGGTTTAATAAAAGAATGCCTTACTTTTGCATGATAGTTTAAAAAAAATGAACTCAAAGAGAATCCTTAATTTTTATGCAATATAAAAAAGTCAATCCCATACATTGAATAAGGTAAATTTGCATGTACCTCAGAACAATCGTTAAATTAATCGTTCCATTCATTAAACACGTTTTGAATTATTCAAAGACACTCTAAAATTTATCTCTATATATCACCACACGATTTAGCTTCGAAGATATCAAATTTTCAACATTAATGACTTCAATTTATACACCACAGATGAATATTATTTTATTTTTCTTGTTATTAATCCCTATTTATTTCACGAGAGAGCTGTCCAAGCAATTTTTGTTTCGATAAAAATCATTTATGTGGAGTTTTGGCTATGAAAAATTAAATATATTACATAAAAATTATAAAAAGTGGTTCGATAAAAATCATTAAATTTAGTAATTGGTACGAGAATAATAAAAAAAAACTTCAGAGATTGTACCTGTTGTTTTTAATATAAAATATTTATATACATATGTATGTTTTAGTAATTAGAATTCACACATTCTTTTTTTTTAAGTGGTAATTTTAATCCATTACATATTTTTCGTCTCAAAAGTTAAGTGCTTCATGATTGTTTCAAGACTTACTGATCAGTCTCAGTACCAAAGTTTCAAATTCTGCTTCTAATACTAACTAAACTAACATTAATATTCACAAATCTTTCATTAAATTATCACGTAAATACATAATAACACAACACTACCAACCTTTTATGGCACCGATTTTGAACTCGGTTTTTTGTATTAATTTATAATAAGAAAATATACAACTTTTTATAAAATGTTTAACAAAAAATATCAATAATTTACACAATAAAAATTAATAAAATCTTAACAAACAAATTCACTTACCATTTAAGTATATTTCGATCCATAATTCTTCAAGTTCCGATAGTATTTGATAAATGATATATATATATATTTAACAACAAAATATTGCAAATTAAATATGCAAGCTTTTAAGCTTTACATTATTTATTATATATATATCTAGCTTTACATTCTTTAAATTTAATTTTTTTCTTATTTATTATAGTATTTTATGCTCTAACACACATACTACATTTCAAATATTTTTTATAACTATACTGACTTTTATCAATCAAAAATACCATTAACATCAGCATCTAAACACTTTCTGCATATTATAATAAATATTACGCACTAAAGAAACACACACACGCCCACTTGCAAACTACTTTTTCGCACACGACTACATCGGCCTCGATGCACCAACTTTGACACCGATAAAAACACATTAATAACGCAAATTTCACGCCACAAACACGCACACTTTCATTACCGACATATATATTACACATTTTTATAGTTTATTGAACATTTAATAATGTATTATTAACAATTTATTGAAATTAAAATGCACCACAACGAACCGAACACGCGAGTGAATTTCTGAACCGGCACGAACTGTCAAATTTCAGCGGCAGAGCAAACAAGCGGAGGAAGAAGGAAAGCGTAACAAGTAATTAGGGTTGCATCCGCTAAGTTTGGATGCTGAAAATTGTCTAACGGAAATGGATGATGGACATGATGTTGCCAGATTTAGTGTGCATAAATTTTTATATTATTGAAAATAATTAACTGTGCAATTTTTATATTTAAATATACATATGTGTTATTAGAAATGTTTATAAAAAATGAATTTAAGGCAGTTGTCTGTTTTACAGGCTTCAAAAAATCGATTTTTTTGTTTTATTTTAAATCTCTTCCAAAACTATCCAAGAATATGTCTTTAAAATTCCAGAGGCCAATTCGACATATTTTCGAAGCTGGAGCAGTTTTAGTGGCCGAGCGTCGAGCAGGTGCGAATGCTCAGGCAGACTTTTAAAGCGCGTTTTCTCGAGTTTTCATTTTCACAAGTGTTAGAAAACGATGCCGGCGGTAGCAAAAAGAATATATGTATGTCCGATCGAAAAAAACCAAAGTGATCTAGCTTCAGTATTAAATTATCTCATATTTGAGCTAAAAAAGTTGTTTTGCTTGTTTTGCAACTTAAAGCCAATTTGTTTTTCTAAAAAAAGTGAATTTTTTTTCAAACTTCGAAAAAATTTGGAATTTTATAACTTCTTCAGTATGTTTTTAGTGCATAAAGAAAAGAAGCTTATAAAAATTAAAAAAAAATTGGTTCGACTGTTTCAGATTCATCGCACGACCTCCATCACCGGCACCGATTTAGAAGTGCAGACTCCAGGCGCTTCAGAAATATACTTACAACTTTGAAAAAATTTCAATATTTTTTTATAATAAATATTGTTTTTTAAGCCTTAAATATAGTACACTATCGTCTTCAAATTCCGTTTACCGCAATCATTTCCTTCCCTTTCAAAAAAAAAAAATTGCTAAAAAACGCTTTTTTCGGTTTCTAAAGCAGACTACTGCCTTAAAAGAAATAATAATATGTTTTATGGCATTTATTCGATTGATAAATATTAAATGCTTCTACATATTAAAAAAAAATAATATTTAATTTGATCAATTAATTTAATTTTCAGAAAAAAATGTTGATGCAATTAGGATCACTGCTTTTCATTCTTTATTATACGAGTATGGTACAAGTCCAATTGGATTTCATCATCTAATCGGAGCTCTCCATAAAAAAGTGTACCCTTTGCTTATTGGATTAAACGCATAGAAATCATCAGCTGCTACAATATATGTCTGGTGAATTATCGAAAAAATATTATTTATAAATATAATTCATTATCATATACCTTTATTTAATAATTTTTATAAATTCATTTAACTAAAAACATATTTTAAATAATCCAAAATTAAATAAATTCCAATGCAACCCTGTAATACACTTGCGCTGATCTTTACACACCACAAAGCGCATGTTTTTCTGCTACTTACTCCATTCCACGCTCATTCTGCTCACCTTACCTCAGAAAATCTCTAATTAGATGTTCTCCACTTATCGCTACAGTCAATTAGCTCTCATGGGGAGCAGGTCGTGCTAGTAAAGTGCTGCTACTCATAGCTCCATACGGGCAGACAACAGATTTGTGATTTCAGTACGTTGCGATTTCAAGTGAAGAACATATCAAATGTGTATTTCAGTTGGTACGCTCTCTCTCGTGCACTGCGCTAACATTTGTTTTTACTAGTGTTTTTGTTGCTTTTATTACTATTTTCTATAACACACGGCGCTGTGTTTGTACAAACGTGGGTATGTGTATGCATGTATGAACATGTGTGTGACGTGTTGCTGCTGCTGTGCTGTTGTGCTGTTGTTTTTACGAATTCCCTTCGCCTGCGCCTTCGGTCAAACGCCATTTCTAGTTTTCTGTCGTACGGTAAACGGTAAAGAGGAAAAAATCGTGTGTCGTGTTTCATATGAACGAAATTCTTTCTGCAAAATTTATATTTTATTCTGTAAGTGAATACGATCGAGAAAAGTGCCTGTGATTAATGCAATAAAGTGTAGAGAAATACCTACAAATGTGAATAAGTAAAATAATACAATACATATATATGTGATAGCGTGTAATTCACGATTTGTGCAAAGTCACATTGTGTGTATGTAGGTATTGTATTGCATTTCAAATGTGGAATGTGAATCGAGTGAGCCAGCAGTGTAATACGACACAAAATAGCCAGTTATTTTAGTGTGTGATCGAAAAGTAAAAATAAAATTTACACAAAAAAAGTAAAAATTAAACCTGAAAAACGACGATAACCTAACCCCACTAACTAAAAAATATATGTACGCTACGCTGAGGCTTTGGAAAAAACATTGCATGTGTGTGTATGTTTCGCAATGTCGCTTCTCGCTTCAGCGTTTGCCCACTGACAGCTGTGTGCAATGGAAAAACTTCTAACCGCAATCTCGCTGGAGCTTCGCCGCCACACTACATACATACATACATACATACATGTATTTTTTATCGCCACATATTACTATTATTAAACGGTTTTATTATTTATGAGCTTATTTGTCGACAATTGCCTTCGACTTGCGCGTTTTATTGTTGCTAGCGCAAAACAAAATAAAAAAAAAGCAGAAAGTAAAAATAAAACAATTAATAATTCGTAACAGTGCAAATAAGCCACTTGTGCTGCCATAAAAACGTCTTAAATTGTTCTTGTTATTGTTGCAACAGTTGTGTGCTTCAAAATTCTTATACGAAAGTGCAACTAGTGTTCCAATTAGTGGTGCAACAGTTGGTCTATAACATCAGAGTTGTCAGTTGGACCAACCACCAGCTGTTGTAGCTATGCGCTTCAGCATGTTCATTGCCACATTTTGTTGTTGGAGGTGAACGGGTGACGTTGTTAACAGCTTTTGACAGTCTAACTGCACTCAAATAGTCATAACTAATTATGTGTAAATAATTTCAATCCTTAATGAAATTTATTTTATTTACCCACTTTAGCTTGTGGTTTTTGTTGTTTCCGCACTCAATATGAAGCATGCTTCGATTTTTGATTATATCTGCGTTTTTTCGTTTTTTTCTTTATTTTTGGTAAACAATGCCAAATTGTTCAACAGTTTGACGCACAGCCGGCATGCTATGACGTGTCAAGAAGTGTTGTAGGAAATAAAAATTAAATTGATTGTGACTCGTTTGAACGAGAAAAAAAAATTATACACTCATTCATATGTAAATATAAAAAAAAACATAAACATATTTATGTGTACACAAATGTAAACAAATCAAAATGTATCGAATCAGTTTGTATTTGTCGCTTTTTAGCGTTTTTAAGTAGCTTACTCAGCCGACGTAGGTGTTTAAACAAGAAATATTAGAGGTAGTATATTCTGTATAGAGAGGTTTTACTTTTAGACTTACATACATACAGTTTTATAGTGCCATTTATTTATATAGATTTATAAAAAGTGTGTTTGTATGTAATTTATTTTGTTTATTTTTTCAATAACTTATTTTTTATCTAAGTCGATGTGCTTTTTCATATAGAAATTTTACTACAGTGAAACTTTTCTAACTCGTATCACTATAATCCACAAAAAACTTCGAGTTGGAGAGACTTCATGTTATAGAATTTTCATTAAAACATACAAGCTGTAAATTGTACATGTATACCCAGTTTTATTTATTTACTTCGGACATAGTTTTATGTACATACGTTAAAACATGTATTTTGTAATTTTGTTTGTTGCAGTTTGCTATTTTTTGGCTCCTGACGTCTGTATGCCATGCCTTTGTTACATGATTTATGCAATCCATAAGTGTAATATAATATTTTTTGTTCGGCTCCATACGATATCTCTCTTAAAATTGTGCATCGGTAGTAAAATTCTAAATTTCTATTAAGTCCTGGTCGAAAAGTTCGCTTTATGGAAGAAAATTTTTATGAAATTTGACTTCTATTGTCAATTCAAGAATTCGAGTTATAGAAGTTCAATTTATGAAAGGAAATTTGTATGAAATTTGATTTCTAAACGATATTGCCAATTCAAAAGTTAAAGTTATATAGTAGTTGGAGTTATGAAAGTTCCACTGTATTTTGTTGTTTCTAAATTGTTTAAAATATTTTTTTAGCCATTTATGCATATTTTATAATAATTTACTTATCACTTGCTGATTTTTTATTTATAATATTTTAAGTATTTTATTTATATATATAAATATGTATTTACTTCTCGTATTAGTATTATTTAATTACATTAATTCGAATATTTTCATATTTCCTTATAAACTATTATTTGAGTTTTATGATAATTTTATTTTATTTTGTATGATTAAATAATTAATACTTAATTGTTTTAACTTCTTTAAAATTTTAATCATATGTTACGTATTATATTTAATATTTAATAAATGTATTTTAATTATTATAAATTTTTTTTTAAATTTCTTACAAGCAGTTACAGTAACATTTTTAGTAAAACATATTTTTTTTTGTATGAAAGGCCTCCGTTAAACTTCTTCATTTTTATTTAATATTGAAAAAAAAACAATTTTTTTTGAAAATTTTTAACCAATTTTTGGGTAAACACATTATTTTAAATAATATTCACTTAAATAGCTTAGTTTTTTATGAGCTCATAATTTTAATATTTATTATTAATTGATAGATAAATATTTAAAAAGATTAATATAAAAAATATATGTATATTTTTAATATATTATTTTTTATTTAAATTATTATTTTTTATATAAATAAATTATTAAATTAATTCTTGAGTGTAAAAAGTTATATTTATTTACTAGTAATTTCTATTTTTTAATTTTAATTTTAATTAATTTAATTTTAATTTTTTTTTTATTTTTTTATTTTAATTTTAATTAATTTTTTTTTTTATTTTTTTATATTTATTTTTTTTATATTTCTTATATTTTTTTTTATTTTTTATATATTTTTTTTATTTTTCCATAATTTTTATTATTTTTTTATTTTATTTTTTATATTTTTTGTTTTTATTTTTCTGTACATTAACTTATTACCTTTAATAAATTCAGATTTCTACAATATAATTTAATTAAATAATAATTATTAATTACGCATGCATGACCATATACGATGCTTACAACAGCCATTGTCTTTCGGCCGACTTCACAGTGTGTAAATAAGATTCAATGCCCCCCAAAACCATTGCGCACACGCTTGAGAATTCCTTTTGTAAATCCATAAGTACATACTACATTTGTTTGTAGCGTGTGTGTGTGTGTGTGTGATTGTGTACATACTGACGTCTGTCGCTGTGAATTAAATTATCAAATCAAAATTCAAAGCAGCAGCTCCAACAGCAACATAACTATACAAACATATGTTTGTTGAGCACAAAAAACATTAGCACCATCTTCAGCTACAATACAAGATTAGCAACAACGATGTGGCAATAACAAGAACAATACATTTTAAACAAGACTTATATAAATAAAAATCCATGCAATAAAAACGCTTAAAAATAGCAAAACAGCAAAGCGACAACGCAAATGAAGTCAACTTATGCCCCCCCTCGACTGCGCCGCTGACGCCACTGTCACTAGCCGATCTTGTTATTCATTGAGTGGCGTGAGCGCGCTGGCTGTTGATCGTAGCGAAAAGCGGCGACAAAGTGAAACACAAAATAAATACAATAAAAACAACATAATAATAAAATAAAGTATAAAATGTGAAAGAATAAATAAAGTATAAAGCAAATCATTAAGAAGGCGGCGGCGGTAGCGGCGTAGCTTAATGAGGCGCGGCTCAGCAGTTATTTCCATGCACAGACGAATAAACGTCCAAATATGCACATGCATATCTGTGTGTGTGTAGAAAGGCGCAGACGTGGCAAAAAATAATGAAAGACAAGTGCATAAAGCAAAAACAACAGTAGCAACAAATTGTGTGTTTAAAAAATGTACATATTTATTTACAAAAAATACAAACAAAAACAAGCGGGCGGGCAAATTATTATTAAACTAAAATGTATAAATAACGAAGTAATAAAAAACGCTGCTGTGCATTCTTCTAATTTTGCATTTCCTGTTGTTGTTGTTGTTGCAGCACCGGCTGCGCTGACTTCTGACTTTTGTTTTCGTTGCGGCCGGCGGTTTTGTAACTGTTATGCAGGCAAAGCGCACCCTCTCTACATACTTACACAAATATTAAAACAGTCGCCGCTGCAGCTGCGGTGCATTCACCCACGCTGTGTGCTGAACCACTCGACCGCCGCCCCAACTGACTCAGCGACCGAACGCCTGACGTTGACAGCGCGCTCGCCGGTCGTTCGTCTTCACTGCATGTCAAGTACAACAATTGTTGCACTTGTCGTTGTCGTTGTTGTTTGTATGCATTTCATTTGTTGTTGCTTGCATCTACAACAACCATGCGGCAACGTGCACCGGCTGACACAATCACATGTTTTTCGCTCTGCTTCTTGCACAGCAGCATTCTTTTGTTTTTGTTTTTGTATTTTTTTTATTTCTTTATGTTTTTTTCTTTTGTTTTTGTTTTATTTTTAATTCAGCAACTTTTTATCTTTTGGCAGCACGTCGACAGCATGCTTGATAAAAATTGAAAAATTACAACAAGCGCATAAACTTTTGTTGCTTTTTGTGTGTGTTTTTATTTTGTTTTTTTTTTCTTCGCTGAAGTGACCTCCCGCACATGTGTGACACCACCAACACCACCCCCCCGGCAGCTTTGACCGTCTCTTGCGCGCTCAAAAATTAATGAGCGCTTTCACTTTCGGCAGCTTGCTGTCGCATCTGTGAAAAATTACCATAAAAAGAAAGGCAATAAATTAGACAGTGAACCACTTTGGTTGAAAAAATACTAAATCTACATAAAGAGCTGAAAAACAACAACAATAGCAAAAAATCAAAATCAAATATAAATTCAAATCAAAGTGTCTCTATACATACCTACAAATATATTTTCGTGTGTGTTGCAAGTTGTAGTGATCTCGCAGTGATCTCGTGCTAAATAAAAAGTGATTCATTCCGGTAACTTGCGGATCTACTTACTCACTTTACAATAATCGCTTTGTGTCTACTGCAAAGCAAATTTAAAAAAAATAAGAATCGAAAAAAAATCGTGATTTAGTGTGTGTGTTCTTTAAATTACCCACAACGCATTCACTTTCAACTCGGTGTGACCGACTGTGTTTATTCACCACTCAACAACAACAACACTCCTGGTTTTGAATTCTCCTGCTGTGTGACCTGTGGAATTTCAATTGCGTGCAAAATGTGAGTAGTGCTCTCTCTCTAATGATTGACGTAATTTATACAAATATTCATTTATTAAATATTTTCTAGGTTATATATAGTAATAGCATATATTTAGTCGTAAGTTATACAATTTTGAGGGTAGAATTAATGTCTACTTGGTTAGATTGGCTTGATATGTGATCAAGACATTATCAAAATTCCTCAAATGGCCCATTTGTATTAAAATACCTATGACAATCTGGAACTCGAAACCCCTACCTCACCTATTTTATTCTCTCCGCTGTATTTCGATCAGCAGTTATTAAGTTTTTTCAGATTTCAATAGATATATGTACATATATTTGTAAGATCCGACGGGTAAATTATTTACTCTCAGCTCTTGAAACTTCGTAAATGGACGCATTCGTTTATAATTGTAATATTTGTACCCATCTAGGTTCCCTTGTGCATATTTTTTCCTAAAGATCCTTTCATAAATAAATCCTTTCAAAGAGACTCCTTCCTCGGAACCACTCTCAGATCACATTCCTGTTACATCTGTCTTAGAACTATATATGGTTGGAATAACCATTAGATTAACAGTACAAATAAGAGGCTAAATAGCATTATCAACCTTACCCTGTTTGATATTCTTCTAACTACCAACAAATTAAGTCCCTTTGCAAATCGAGTACTTCCTCCGAGTTTGGCTTATAAAGGTTCTCGTTAAATTTCTAATTTATCAAGCTTGATCTCCGTATATCCTATATATATATTTCGATTTATCGCGCTTGACTGTGATCTCCTCTGCATATTTTTCTCCTAAAGGTTCTTATATAACTTTCCAATTCCATTGTAATATGACATCTGGTCCTATCGTTAATCTATAGGACAGACACAAAGAGTCCTTACCGTCTTAACTTATTTCCAAAATACATATGTAAATATTACATCGGTACATCGTCCCCACCATCGTTCTGCAACATTGTCAAGAAAAACGCATATTCATTCATTAATTAACGTAAAAGGCATAAAAAATTGCTCGATTCGGTAGCCAACAAAAAAATAATTATGCCAAGTAAATGTCAAGGCATTGACACCATAATATTGTTACCTAGACAAAAAAGCAAAAGAAAACCCTCTTACAAATGTGAATGCACTCAGTGCATAAAAAATTGCGGAATCAGTTTTTTATGTGAACCGGATGAACCTTCGTTTCGAACTCATATTCACTCCAAAAAGTTTACAACGCGGCAAAATGAAATGCAGCAAAGTGTTTTACAACAAAAAATTATGCAAACTTCTTGGATTTTGGCTAACACTAGCAAAAAGAAAAGAAAAAGTAAAATACGCCCGCAAAACAAAATTATCGCGTACCATAACACTTGAAGAAGTTATAGTCTGCACTGCATTTAATTTTCGGGGTATATAAGACCCAACGAAACAGCAATCAATCATCAGTTCACTTCGGTAGCTTCATAGTTCAAGTTCTTACATTCAAGTATCCAACACAACTCAAAACCTTCACAATGAAATCCTTCGTTTGCATTGCTCTCTTCGCTGCCGTCTTCGGCGTTGCATTGGCTGGTCCATCTGGTAGTGCCGTTGCTGGTGTACAGGATGCCGAAGCCGAACAAGGCGTGCAAGGTGCCTACGAATTGAGCCGTTTCCGTAAGTCCGCTTATGGTGGTGGTGCCGCTGCCGCACCCAGCATTCCAGCACCTCCCTGCCCAAAGAACTACCTGTTCAGCTGCCAACCTAATTTGGCGCCAGTCGCTTGTGCCGCTCCAGCTGCTGCTCCATCATACGGCTCAGCCGGTGCCTACTCAGCACCCATCCCAACTTACGTGGCTCCTCTGCCAGCTGGCTACACTGGTGTGGGCTACAATCCCAATCAGTACTATCAATATTGAGGAGGCGCTGTGTGAATCTTGAATTGGCCATGGACTTGCGATAAATCGAATTGGAAGGAGTACAAGTGGAGTTTTAGTCATTTAGTTGTATTTATAAGTCATTTGAAATAGTCGAAAAATTAATAAAAAAAACATGATTTTTTAATGTAAATGTTCTGGTTTATCATTGTTTGGTGTTGATTTGAGGTTTTAGTGTGTGTTCTGGCAGTGAGTTGGTCCTCTTTTATAAAGAGTAGCTTCGTTTTCTTAACATTTCGATATTATTCTGAGTTAAACGGGTTTGGAAGGTAATCCATAACAGGTCCACAAGTATATCTAACTTTCCTGGAAAATATATTTATAAAACGTCTTCTTCAGATCTTAAATAATAAGGTCCTGGAGAACATATTATTAGTAGAAAGTGTGAGGGAGTTCTCTGGTTGCTTTATAGATCTCTTGTTTCTATTTATTTAAAAAAACCTGAAGCAGAATATTTGGTTCCTGACTATTCTACGATTTTAACAGTTAATTATGTTTCTTATGGAAAAAGATAATTGGCCTGGACTAACTCTTTTGTAATTTTTAGATTCGTTACTTCGTTTCGACAACTATTTTTAGCTGTATCGAGACCTTTTGTAGTTTTGAATTGCATTGATTCGGTCAACTTTTGTCTTCTCACTATATCTCGAATCCAAATTCATATTTTGAAGTTGAATCTTACAAATATTAATCGAAACCATTCAAACTCAATAGATTATCTACAATCGTTCAATCAGAATGAATATGTATGTATGTGATTGGCGTGGAAACCGTTTAGCCGGTTATAGCCGAATCGATGATAGCGCGCAACTCCTCTATTTCCAGAATGAATATCATATTGGTTAATCAGTAATAAAGCTCTGTGTTTTATATGAATAATTTTCGAGCATTTGAAGACCTCAGAAGATTGAGCGGAAGACCTCAGAAGTAGCTTGGGGGTGTTTTATTATAATAATAATTGTCCAAAATATTATTTTTTTTATCAAAAGGCTCTGGGCACATATCAGAACAAACCCAATGTTTTGAAATTACCCTCAATGAGGTAAAGTAGGAGGTTAGAATAGGACAAGGATCAGTAAATGAAACGTTTTAAGTTCTAATTCGAAGTGAAAATCAGAATTTTCGGAACTAATATCAAAATGTCAATCTCGAAACACAGTTTTCTCGATTTCGAGGAAATTAGTCCACAAAAATCGAAATAAGTGACTGATCGATCTCATAACATTCACTTATGGCAGTAATATCTGCCTAATAATTCATTTTTTTTTTATTACAAATATTGCATACCCGTTACGTTTTGTCAATGAAATTTATACCTATTATTGCAAAAACAACGAGGGATATACATATACATATAATAAAAAATAAAGTGTATTTACTTTTAATTTATAACTTCTGCTGACAGCAAATAAAAAATCAAATGACTTAAGTACGTACTAATTAAAAATGAAAATTGCTAACGATAAGTAATGCACGTTGTAGCACTGCATACGTGTAACCGTAAATGTTTAATTTGTCATGAAAAAATATATACGACAACAAAAAGTGACAGCTAAGTAGCGTTAAGAATTATGAAAAAAGTGTAAATAATTGCTTACTTGACAATTTAATACGGTGCTAGATCATGGCATTTAAGAAATCAATGAACTAAAAAAAGAGACGCGGAAAAAAAGCGCGAGGGAAATGTGGTAAAATGAAAAATATAGCAATTAATAATATTTGGCATAGCATGGGTGAACGGAGGTCTGGATGAAAATAAAGAAAGCTGTTTATTTTGAGATAGGTGCGTTGTATGCTAGGCTTTTATAAAAGTGATTATTTTTGTTGTTATATTTCATTATTTCGGATAATTTTATAAACAAAACGTGACAATATATTTTCACTATAAAATAGGCATTATATTTCAGTTTGATCGGTTAATTTTAATGTCAAACTTAATGTCGAAACGCTTCATGATTTAATAAGAAAATTTAAATAAATTACTGTTTGAATACGGTACTTGAAACTATCATTCACTCTATCAGAGTTGACAAATATGCCACTTTATTACTAGCCTCTTAACGTAGTCACCGATTATTGAAAATTCCATTAGCCGACTGATCAAGCTATATATAAAGAATAGAAATTAAATATATTTGAGGCTGGTGAACCGAAAATATAGCTAATGAGTAGTTAACATCTTTGCAGAATAATTTTATTACCATAACCTCCAGTAAAGTTTCAAACATACGACATCTTCAGCACGTTCTTTCTTCAAGTCTTATCGTTTCCAAACAAAAACTTGTGGATATTAATCCACTCAAATCTTCGTATACTCGTAATACACTTATCTTCGAGTACCATTGTGATATCATTCCACGCTCACTTGGTGACCTTAGACAAAGAACATATCGCAGCAGAAATCTAATAACTGTAAAAATATATTCAGAGTGAAACAGCTAAAATTTATAGTAATAGTTCTGAAGAAATGGAGCTTCAAATGATTCTATTATCAAGGAATAAGATTCTTAGAACAATATAAAGGTGAGCGCATAGTGGTGCTAAGAGCAAAATGGTAATGATAACCAAATAGCACGGCAGTATTAGAAGCAATCTTGATCGATTCAGCAAATAATATATCGGTTCAAGGACCTCTCTCTCAATGATCCGGGTTCTAATACCTCGGGACTTTTATAAAACATTATTGTCAGGGTTCTATTTAACTTCTAATGGATTGCCAGACCTATTTAATTAAAATATATGATTGAAGAAAGGCATTTAAGCAAAATACATATATCATAAACAAGGTTGCCATCTGCTTTAAATAAGTCTTTATAAACCCTATGAAATGGAGAACTGCAAGTCCCGGGCTCTAAATTATACGTATAAGTGATTTCCAAGGCCTGATATTGAATTTATTTCGGAAAAGGGTCTCCACCTCTATTAAATTATAAAAAGAATATTGTTCAAAATAAAAAAGAAATACCACAAATATAAAAAGGGTAATGTTGACTAGGATTAGACCCCACCCTCAGACTGACATCAAATTGATATTTATACTTGCACCGGGTCTTTGACAGACATTCGGAGTAGAATTTGTATTTCCATTTGTCTAATATTAGTCTTTGCAGTCAATTTAAGCTTCATTCGCCTCTTTTTCTAAAAAAAAATATATAAATTAATTTTATTTGTTAGACTCATTGAAGACTACTTCTTTAATACCAACACAATAGCGCTATAGAAACAACAAAAAAAACGCTCATTATATACAACTAAATATATAGATAGAAGCTCACTAAGTCTGCAGTGACCCGCATTAAGTGAAATTCTAATTGAATTCCTGCTAGTTTGTGTCATTAAGCTACTGAGAGCTAAATTTAAACACGCTTCACATTCTTTTCATTCATTTTAATGCAATCTAAACCATACTTCCTTTACTATATATACATATATATAGATAATAGTACAATCGATGTATATACGGGCATTTATCTCATTCGCTTTGTATGCTTTGCTGTCTCACTAGCCGGCTGTCTGACTGACTGCCTTGCTCATCTACCAACTCCACTCAATTAGCATATTTGTAGGGTATTGCGCCGATCGTTGTCGCCTAACCGACGCTGGCCAGCATTCCGTTTGCATGGGTTTCCATTTATTTTCATTTATTCTTAACAATCAACCACTTGCTGCTAGGCTATTTTTGGAACCTGAACTGAACTGAACAGCTTGTGCTTGCTTGCTTGCATTACTTCATACCAACGCCCACCTAGCTCCGCTCTGGAGCAGCAATGAAGTTCGTTTGTTCGTTTACGATAAAGTGTGCTATTTTAGCTGTCGTACGATCGTATATGATTGAACGCATGAGTTTGTGTGTCTGTTTGTGTACATTATTGTTTGCTCTTGTGTTTATTTCTACCTAACTACATATATACTATATAGATATATAATAGGTAGACATATCAAAGTTATTTTTTCTGCTATTTTTACCTTATATGCTTGTAGTTATATTTATCTTCGTTCAGATTGCAAGTATATAATGTGTTGTTTTTTGTTGTTGTTGCCAATCGTCACATTGCATTCTACCAGTCGAATCAAGTTGTATAGACGCGAAACGAATCACGAAAGTACCGTGGTTTGGAGATGGTGAAATCGGGTTATATATTTTGTATTTTTTTTTTTTGGAGACCCTCGAACTGAAATGTCGCTCATTCCATTTTGGTTTGTAGCCATCCTTTGGAACAAATAATGTATTGTAGTTTCTAGATCTTAGTTTTTCCTCGAATTCGAGTACTATCGTATCCAGGTACTGTGCGGCTATTACTCTTATAATTTTGAACCTCCCGGGAGCTTCTCCGCAATTCTTACAGATCTTTATGCCGAGATCTTCAGTCTCAATAAAATCAGTGATGTTCCAAAGGCGAATATAATTAAGTGATGATATAATAGTACGAAGAGGCAATCCTAATACAAGAAAGAGAGATAAAACATGTTAAAATTAAATGTCTTCAAAAAAATTAAATTGTAAACTTCTAAATTACTAAACTGCGAGTTAAAACTTAAAAGGGCCTAAAATTTTATAAAAAATGTCCTTAAAGTTTCGTTTTTCAAGTCGCTTCATTATTATTTTTAAAACGTTTTGAGTCCCTCTGTGAGTAATTGGAGGTCTGAGGGGGAAAGATCTGTTGATATGAAACGTTTTTTACCGCTAAGCTCAATATCAGACTTTTAACCTCTCAGATCGGGACTCTGTTCAATTGAATATAATTCTTGAGGGTTTCTTTTATAACATCACTCTCTTAACTTTGGTCTTTGATAACCATTTTGCTCCATACATTATTTTGCTTTAAGTCTTACAATGTTCTTATTATTCTCAAGTATAGTTGAAGTGATCTTCGGCATATTCTCGAAGTCCAATCTAACTTTTGACCTTAAACTTCATGTTCTGTTTTTAAAATACTATTTTATGGTAATAATAATCCACTGTGTATTGTTCTTTACGGAATGGAATCAATTTTTTGTATGAGTTCCTTCTGTGAGTAACCAGTGGGAAAATAGAATGGAATGAATAAATTTATGAAAAATTAAAAATTAAAAAAAAATAATCAGGTAGTAGAGTAGTAGATAAGCTTTTGAAAGACGGGACAAACTTTCGAACCAGCCAGGTCTGTATGGCGGTTTCTTCGGAGACTGATCTCAACTTTTTATCAAGACTTTCGAAATCCTTAAAATAATAATTTATTGAAGAGTTCTTCAATGATTGGGTAAATGCGAGTCTTTGAAAAACATAAAAAATCTGCTACCATAAATCCATTACCAAAATTCTCTTATCGTTCTCATTTCATTGGACTGCTATTTCACCACTTAACAATTGTTTGTGTGTAATAATGCGATTATTTTTTTATTTTTTCTTTAAATTTTTTCCTTCTTCTTCGCGTTTGCTGTGCGATTTATTGCCCGGTGTTTTAGCGCGCTCTTCGCTTACTCAAGCCGGCATCGAGCAAGTTCGCAAATATTTTCGCGTACTCACAGGCATACAAATGTATATAGATGTGAGCACAAATGTGCATATCATCCTTGCAATGTGTGTATTTTTAGCATCAATGAGTTGACTAAAAAATTTAGACCTTTTTTTTTCAAACAAACAAAAACAAATAAACATACACACGCGCAGTCAAACATTTTATCGTTGCAGTTGCTAGCTGCGGAGAGTTGCAATTTTTCGAAAATTACCTTCAAATGACAGACAATTAAGGCTTCATTAGTGGTACGGTGGGGTGCTAGAGGAGCGAGAGTGTGCTATTTGCGTACTTGTGTATTTGCTTGAAGTACTAAACTCGTCATTTGGCCCTATTTGTTTGCTCATATCATTTTGATAATCGTGTTAATAAATTGGCGATATGCCATCGCATACGCAGCGTATTCACCTAACCGTGGTGCTAACGAGGTAATTTACGCGCTCAAGTTGTACGCTTGTCAGAGTGACATGATTCACGAGACCCTCTCAAACTATGGGCGATTTACATTAATAAAAAGTGACAGCCACAATTAATGGGTACCCATAATATAATAAAAATAGTTGTGGCATTGATTGTACTGCATAAATCTTTTATGAAGAAAGGCTGAAGGTTCTATCACTGTACTTCAAGTATTTGTGCGTCCAAAACCAGGTCATATGTAGTCGAACTGTTTGCTCAGTGTTGACACAGACCACATTTCGAAGTCCTCTTTATAATTAATATCGTGACATTTGCAACATCATCTACTTCCGCGGACCGATCTCTAGCCTTTAAGCTAGCCTACACTAGAAATTCTTATTAAAACCTTTAAATAGATCGATCGACTCCGGAAGTAGTCCCTCCCAAAATCTACCTATTGAGCCCGCCCACAATAGAAACTCCTATTATAATATCTAAACAAATCAATTGACTCCCGAAGTACTCTTTCCTATTGAGTTGCTAGTATCAACAACAATCGAGACCTCTGCGGCCTTAGAACCAAAACCTTTACTGTAGCGCTCCTTTCTCAAAATTAAACGTCTACCGTCTGCGGTCTGAGAAAACTAACAATAATCCTCGATATATGTTACTTACCAACAAGTCTAATTAGTTTCATTATACGAGTTTATTTGATTTATACCAGTTTTGCGGTCTGAAAATACAAAAAAATGTTTCCAATATTTTTTCCTTACCAAAAAGCCTCAAAAGTTTAATTATACCAGTTTATTTCATTTATACCAGTTGCTTGTTCGATTCGCTACTCTCGAAAGTTTTGGGTATCTAAATAACAACTGGTTTATTATCGCTCACTGGGTTCAACAAGTAGGCTGTACATCCACATTAGCATCACCGCTCAACCTCCGTAGATCAGTTCAAATTACTTTTATTTACATTTCGCCATTAATTTGCCGGTGGTGTGAAATGCTCGTAGTTTCTCTTATAATGGCTATTGTCACTTGACATGTGCTAATGGCCATTATAAATATTTACTAAATATATTTAGTTGTATTCGCAAAGTTGTCAAGTGTAAATAACTTGGCATTCAAAAATTTAAGTGAGAATTAGTTTGAAAATTTATGTGAATTTTGTTAATACAAATAATGCAAAACTATTTTTATTTAAGCGCCCAAAGCTCTTAGTCGTCCACTCTTATGAATTTACGAAATAATATTGTAAATATTCCCCTATACATACATATAATGTAGATTTAGGTGTTCTTAAGCGGCGCCTTCATGGTATTCGCATTTGCAAATGCAATTTAATACTCAACGCCTCAACTCTTTGCTGATTACACTGTGCAACAAATAGTGAAATTAATTGAAATATTTTATGAGGTTTCCGGATGCCTTGAAGTATTTGAAGTTCTACAAATATCAGCAGAGAAGCTATATTATGGGTTCAGACAGGTTCTATAGTAAGTTCTTAATTTCAGAGGCCAGGTTGTAGTGTTTCCTTAATTTCAATTCACTGTGTTATAAAGGATTAGTCATCCGGCAGAGGATAATGTGACGAAGTTCCACGATCTTCTTTTTCCATACCAATAAGTTTCAAAGGACTAGATTTAGTCGAGACCTCCGATTGGCCACGTGAGTTACTTGGCAGTAGTTTCTACATATGTGGACGAAACATGAATTCAGGCATCAATAAACAGTCGATCTTCCATTGTTCCCACGACAGATGGGTCTACGTAACCCGAGCGGACTCGAATTTTTATCCGGCTAAGGATTGTGTAATCGGCCGCATTCCTCAAACTTTTTGAGCAATACTTTTTTTCTGCTACAACAACAACAAAAATGACAAAACCGTGGGTCTCACTCCGAAGATTTTCTTATCGGCCAAAAAGATGTTTGCCAACGTTTTCTGGGATGCACAAGGCTCGATCTACATCGTATAATTGGAGAAGGGATAAACGATCTCAGAGTTTGACTTGGGCCGATATGACACCGAATTGCCAAAAAGTGGTCTCAGTTCGCAAAACAAAAAACACAAATGTGTAGCACAAGGTGTTTCAGACACTTGGGCAGTAATCTGAGTCGAATGAGGATGTTATCATCTCCACGAAGGGCTGCTTTGTAAACCAATACTTATTTTTTAGACAGGTTTAAGAAGTTGAAACCTCGCTGGATTAAGCTTAAAGGATACTATGTTGAGGAGTAAACCACTATTTTCCTAAAATTTGGTTTTTAGGGATGATATTTTGCTAAATATTCAGAGGTGTAGATAAAATAGTATAGCTTCTAAATGTCGCTGGCTTTCCCTTAGTTCCTTTATCATGTCAATAGAACGTAGTATTTGATTCACCAGGTCAATGTTAGATCGTCGATCGTTAGTACTACATAAGATCGCAAATGCTTTCAATGTTAGTTAAACCATCTTCCCTTTGTATTAAGATCAAATAGATATTATAAAAAATCTGAGATTTTCATCGCAAATCACAAACACAAAATTGATTAATGATCTAGAAAATGAGATCTCAACGCCAACACGATCACTTGTCCGCTGTCGCACAGTGTCACACAATTCGCTACCGCATTGGCATTTACAACGCAATTTGTCCAATTACACAAACAAACAAACACACGCGCACACACTTAAGCGCACACGCGCTGACAAATGGCCACAAAACCATCGATCGTGTACGTGATTTTCTAACGGCAATGCCTATACGCCTTCACGCCTGCATGTATGCTTGTATATGTGTGTGTGAATATAGTTTGTAAACAGAATTTCTGATTAAAATACTATAATACCGTCATAAAAGCGGCAATTTACAACCAATTGCGTTTGTAACGCTCGCCGTAAATGCAATGCAAATAAAAGTATATGAAAACAGTTGATATGAAAATGTATATATAAAATATCAAATGCAATTGTACGAGTATATGTGTGTTGTTGTTTACCGGTTGGAACATCTTATCGCACAACAATGTAGATCTTTATTGAAAACACCAACAATATTTACGTTTGCATCAAAATCCGCCTTACGTGATTACATGACCGAGCGATCCATAAGCCATAAATTTTGCAAATGTTTGTTTACGCCAAATGGCGCGGGTGGTAATACCAACTGATGACAAACCGACTAATGACTGCGGACGCGTTAAATGCGGCATTCGTATGGTATTTGCAGTGACGCCATGTTGGCTTACATCTGTATTTTTACACTATTGTTAACTCAGAATATGATGACATTTCTAGAAAATCATTCATATATTGCATTTTTAAGCTCTTTATTTATGCGCTTACCGCCATTGTTTACAGCTCAAGTCAATAATTGCATTTCTTTTATTAGCAGCAAATGCGCAGCTGTAAACTTAACTCTGTAATAAAAGTTGGCGCAACAAGCTGATGTCAGCTGTTGTCAAGTGATCGCATGTTCTTTTGTAGTTTGTTGTTGTTACTATTTGCTATTAAAATTACTTCAAATTCTTCACATTGTTTGAAACAAAAGAATTTTTTAACAAATATTAATCTATTTTTGATCTTTTTGTCATTGAGTTGGACATATTGTTCGGTGGTGGATGAGATCATGTAGTGCTGTTTTCAAGCCTATAGTGGATTAGTAATTAGCATGTAGTGTAAATAGTTTATTATTCTTAAGCGAGTGGCAAAAGAACGCTCCAGATCTGTTAAATAATGGTCAGACCCTCAGTCTTAACAATTTTCTTTACTTGTACATTTATAAACCGTACATTTCTTCAAAATTCTAGTTTTTCATATTTTCAGGAAGATAGTTAATATTAGAGAACCTAAGGACTATACGTGTTTCAAAACCTTAGTCTTTCATATTTCCAAGAGGATAGTTAACATTACTGACCTTAAAGGCTATAAGTAATGCAAAACTCTAGTCTTTCATATTTCCAGGAAGATAGTTAGTATTAGAGACCCTAAGGTTTATAAGTAATTCAAAACCCCAGCTTTTCTTATTTCCAGATAGTTAGTTAATAATAGAGACCCTAAGGTTTATAAATAATTAATAATAGAGACCCTAAGGACTATACGTGACTCAAAACCCTAGTCTTTCATATTTCCAGAAAGATAATTAGTATTAGGGACCCATATTATTAGGGTCCATATAAGTAATTCAAAACTCTAGTCTTTTATATTTCCAGGGAGATAGTTAACATAACATACCTTAAGGACTATTACCTATTACTATTACCTAATTACCCCGATCACAATTGTAATACAGTCCTTCAAAGAGCAACTTCAAACCAGATTTGAAAGATACTTTGGGCTTCAGCGCATTACTGAGCTATCACTCTCTATGTCGAGTAACTCTGGAAGCTTTATTAAACGAAGAATCTTGGTCGGAGATAAATCTTACAACTCGATCAAAACTTTGTGCGAATTCAGACATGCTAACTTATAAAGAACCCTACAATTGAGGTATCTTAAAATTTACCGATGTTTGAAATTTTTCGAGAAAACATCGTAGTAAAGACCTTTCGGTTTTACTAACTTTATCATCTAATATATATGCCATATATATGCCTGCTAACGGTGCTATTGAAATCTTAGATAGCTTGAACTCGTGAAAGTACCACAATACACTTGAGTCAAATTTTACATATTCTCGTGAACATTAAATAGAATTTATGACCTTTATAAGCCAGTTTCTAGCCCCCCAGATTATCTGGAACAGTAGTATCACCTCAAATTCAAGCAAAAATGTTTCACTATTTCTCTCAAAACACCTATGAAACGCTGTTGTATTTATAAACTTTCACAAACATTTCTCTGTCGAAACAAATTCGCCTTCAAATTCAAACGAATTGCATGATTTCGTGACACATCAATTGGTATAGTTCATCAAATCAAATATAAAAAGACAGATTCCCGGAACTAATTTAGTGCCACACGTCATGCATGAAGGTGATTTCATGTAGACACAAATTACTTAAATATACATTGTACAATTTACATGTTATAAAAATTCTTTGAAAATTTAGCTTTTGTAACGAAATAAATTCGAAATTTTGCATGAGTTTCATAGGAAATCACTGGCATGATTTTGAATTTATTTATCTGATCATCTCATGACAGTTGAATTCTTTGAAAGTATAGTGAGGATTTGCGATGAGAGAGAGAGAAAATAATTGCGCAGTGCAGTAATCAGATATCGATCGCATAGTCTAATTCGTATTAAGATTGACAGCTGAGTGATGTTCCTTTTATGATTTTTTATGAACTTTTTTCGACTTTAATCATTTTAGTAGGGGTGACTCATTGAAGTGATGCACTTAAAACATTTTAAAGTGAGAGAGAGTTGAAATTCTCTAGTCTCGTTTAATCGAAATTGCCACGATCACTACTTTTTTCACTTCTTCGAAAGATACGCATTAATATTTCTTATTCTAAAATATTTTGTTAGTGATTCTTAAGTTGTTAGGTATTTCACATTTAAATCCGATCCGATCGATTTCGACAGATCATCTGAAGGATGAGATTTGCTAGTTTGATCAAAGATTAATTAACTAATCGAACTCGAAACCAAGATTTGGTCCTAAACAATCGATCCAATATAATATATACCTCAATTCGTTGTATTTATTAGCACTCAGTTCATATTTGGCAACTCTGGTCAATGATCTCCAGACTCATATGTACTATACAAATATTTATAGCATAAAACACCCTCATCATAAGCATAAGTATGTCTGTATTGACAAAAGTTATCTCCACGCCGCACAGACAGTCACTGACCTGCCCAGGCACACTTCAATTTAACTCCAAAACAACCTTGGGCGCGCATTCTTCAGCGACCCTCAGCCAACTAATGACCGAGATAAATTTGCATTGTTTTTCTAGCGGTTAGCTTGTAAATACAACACTACAAAAATACACCCCATCCACATATATATACAAACATACATAAAAACATATAAACATTCGTTACATATCTACATCGATTTAGTGACGACTGTTTGTTTGTGGTGTATGTATTATATGTTTGTGCTCACATTTAATTAGTCGGCGAATTAATTTTTGGGCATCAAAAGCTTCGTCATACACATACATATCTACATATTTTATATATAAACTAAAGTGTAGCGCAAACATATTTATCGTAAATAAACAAATAAATATTATATGTTCACATGTAAGTTTCCATAGTCAATGTTTTTAAAAAATTTTCCGCTCTTCAATATATATTTTTTGTTTTTATTTAATAACAATAATAACAATGCCACTATGCCATATAACTTAATCCATATTGAGATAGAGCACAGGCATGGCGTAGAGTGCTCATAACATTTAGCCGGTATTCGACAACGTTGTACTCGTATATTTACAGTGTTTTATAAAATTAGTCGTACGAAACTTATCCTTGTTTGATTTTTCTTTAGAAAAGGTAGTTTCAATTTAAATATTTGCAAATTATACTTTTTTATATTAAAATAATTCGAATTTTGAGTAATTCAAAAATAAGTTTCTAGGCATTTCTTTAGAAAAATATTAAAAATTAACTCATTTCATGAATGAACAATATTAATTTTTTTCAATATATTTACGTTTGGCTGTGTAATTTTAGTTCTTCTAGGTATGCATTCGTTTTGTATTACTGTTATTAGTATTAAAAATATATATATATAGTATTGTATTTATAAATCAATACAAGTGTATTCAAAAAATAACAGGAATTTTAAAATTTCCAATTTAATTTTTTATTATGCTTATATACGAATAAATAAGATTGGAATATCTTAATTCAGGTCTTCAAAATTACTCTTGCTTTGTTGGTAAAATCAATAAAATTAAAGTTAAATTTATTCTTCTGTCACATACTTTTCTTTTAAAAATCGTAGGCTTATCATGTTCAAATGGGTAATTTTTACCATTATTTTTAATTGTTGGCTATAATTTGATGAATAGTGACTTACACTTACTTCCTTATAAGCATTTGTAGGATAAGTTATTGAGGTTATTTCTTTAAAAAATCAATTTTTGTAATTTTTGCTTATTCGATAGTTTATATCCTGTGAAAACGGTAAGGTCGTATCTTGAATAGAAAACGAAAATTTTTTTCAGAACTACGCCATTTTGTCAATTTTTGATATTTTTCAAAGATGTTAGGGCATTGTATAGGAAATTTATTCAAGCTTAATAACCTTTTTAATTTTTTGTAATTTCAACTACTAATTCGGTCGGAATCTTTTCTGCAGTTGGGGAACTTCTTTGACACCTCCGAAGACAGTAAAAAAAATCTTAAAATATAGGTGAAAATATCCTTATTAGTACTTTCACTGGTATAGCCCCTTAACGAACTAGTCTTCCTTGTGTTGAATCTGACGCCTTGGACATTCTAAATTTTATTGAACTTGATATTTTCTTAGTAATTTTCTCGCTATTTCAAACTTTCGCCGGCGCGCCAAAATGTAGGCAACACTTTTGATATTTCAACATTATTAATATTGTTTAAGTCAATATTTCTTCAATCTGTTTCTTTTTCAAGAGTAATTCAACATTTCCTTTAAAAGTAGAAGACGTCACGCAAAATTTTTGTTTATGTTAACCATTTTGCACACCTCTTCCTTCCTTTATTTAATAAAAAATAATCATATTTTGTAGTACAGTAATCGAATTGATTATTTGGTGTCTCTGAATAGAACACTTACTACCTCATACGGTTATTTTGTAGAATTACCGCTGCTCAAATATCAAAAATCCGGTAGATGGCGTTAATATAGAATTACTTCAAAAACTAGTCGTTCTGATTTAGATTGATGGCAAATTTTAATGTAAATAAAATCATATTTAAAATTAAGTACATTTCTCTCTAATAGCCTTCTTCCATCTTTAAAATTAACGACAGCAACGATTATATCATTTTCTAAATAATAAACGTCGAAAAGTATTGAAAAAATTGTCGAAATTTTCAAGATAACTCATATTTATATTAATTTCTAAACCTCTTTAGCTGCTTAGACATTTTTTCCTCCTTAAAATTTATTTCATTATAATTACCAAAAAAAATTCATAGAATTTTGAAACAAATCATTCTTATTACAAATTTCAATATGTCTGCTGTTCTACTACTTTTAGCATCCACTGTGTAATAAACACATATAGCGTTGGTTTGTGTGTTTATTGGCTCGCGAATGATTAGTAGAAACCATGAAAATATTACTCAATAACAGCCGAGCGCGTTATCAGACACCGACGACACATTTTTTTGATTTATTAATTTTTGCTCATTCTCTCCACCAATGCATTTATATTTTTCATATTTGTTGCTGTTGTTGTTGTTACAATACAGTTCAGACATTGCGATGCGACTGCATAACAGATTGTCATACATAAAACAACAAATCAATAAAATAAAAGACACGGAAAATTTTCATTTAATTTGCATGCAACAATGAAAAATGCCGCTGCGATAAGGCAAAAATAACACAAATGAGAAGTGCATATATGAGAGAGGCGGGAGAGCGGAGTGTGTGCGGCATTTTATAGAAATGCAAATGAGAATTGCAAGATCGGGTGGGGTGGCAGGCGCGCTGTCAGCAGCCGCCAAGCAGTTGAATTAATAACACAAAAGCAATGCGATCGGTGATCAAACAAAAGCCGGTCAACGGCGGTACGGTGCGCTGTCAGTAGCCAGTATATACTATGCTCAGCGGCCACACATATGTCAAGTGTTGTGTGTTGTGACTGACAGTTGAGTGCTGTGGTGGCTATGTGTTGAAAGTGTTTGTTGTCATTTATGTATGTATGTTTGTATTTGTGCGCCCGCGCGGAAGCTGTCACCTCGCACAAATGACAGTATTTGAAAAATCTAGCAGCATTTCTATGCCAATAAATGTACACATTCCAATTTAATAACATTTCACATGCACAATTGAAAAATTATTGAGTGATTTGGCCACATATTACACGCTCGGTTGACTGGTCTGATTGACGGACTGTCCGAGTGACTGAATAGTTGGTGTTTGAATTTGAATGCTGCCTCGCAATTACGCGGTAATCTTGGCCATTAACTGGCAGCCAAGCGTGCGACTAAAATACGTTGGCACAACACCGGTTGGGTTATATGTATATATACCTACAGTGGTGTGCGTAAAAGTAGCAGCACGCAAAGATAATTTTTATTAACTGATGAAATATGCAGGTACAGTCGAACTTTCATACACGAAGTTTCTCATAAATCGATCTCTTGAATTGGCAATAGAAGTCAAATTTAATACAAATTACCTTCCGGAACTCGGAACTCTCTATCACGAAGGTCCTTTGAGATTTTTTGAGAGATGAACATATGATCAATTAGTTACTTAAATATTTGTTAGAAGAGGGATTTCTCATTAAGGAGTATTCGACTTCTTAGCTGACGTCCTAATGATAAATATATATTATAAACTGAGCTTATTTGATAGTCAGTATTCAATAGTCTTCAATGTTGGTGGAACCAAAATGAATAACCTGCGAGTCATAATATCTCGTTTGTATTGCAGAATTTTGAAAATATTAAGAGCAGTATTTTTTGCAATTTGAGTGTCGGAATCTTCTCTTCTAAGGTCCTTCTATTAATAGTATTTTAAAATTAATAACTCTAAAACTTCAATTGATGATTCTTGGTACATTTTCAAGGTTTCTTATAGAGTTTGGAAGAAGAAACTTTTATATATCTCGATTTTAGTTTGAAATCAACAAAGGTTCTCGTTCTGTGACTTCAAACCACAATTCAAGACAATGTATTTTGCTCCTGGAACACTTCGGTATAATTTTATTACTTTAAATTACTTGCATCAATTTTTATATATTACCTTTAGAGACTTGTAATCTAACTGTGGCTGAGATGCAACGTATAGTTTAGCTTCATATAACATATTTTCTGGTCAAATTAGGGTTTTTCTGGTTTCTTTCAACATT